>NW_009223639.1:83503-123758 GCF_000690835.1 Fulmarus glacialis | reverse complement strand
TCTTCCAGATCCAGCCTTGGTGCTGGCATTTCTTTTCCTCTGCTCGGAAAGGACCATCTTCAGCACATGCTCAGCAGGTGGATGCCAAGCGGCTGAGGACACTGGGTTTGAGTAGTTTGGAGAAAAGGAGGCTGAGGGGCGACCTCCTCGCTCTCTACAGCTTCCTGAGGAGGGGAAGTGGAGAGGGAGGTGCTGATCTCTTCTCCCTGGGATCCAGCGACAGGACGCCTGCGAATGGTTCAAAGCTGCGTCAGGGGAGTTTCGGACTTGGTATTAGGAAATATTTCTTTAACGAGAGGGTGGTCAGACACTGCAACAGGCTTCCTAGAGAGGTGGTCGATGCCCCGTGCCTGTCAGTGCCCTAAAAAGAGGCAATTAGTCAACACTGTTTGCAGCATGCTTTAACTTTTGGTCAGCCCAGGAGTGGTCAGGCAGTTGGACTAGGTGATTGTTATAGGTCCCTGCCAGCTGGAACTATTCTATTGCATTCCATTCCATTCCATTCCATTCCATTCTATTCCTTTACCCTTCTACTCATTGTTTTGGAATCTTGAACTACTTTATTGGCATTAGGCAGGTGAAAAAATGGAGTTTTTTCAAGGTATTTTTGCAAAACTGAGTCAGATGAAAGTATCAGGATTTCTATATGCAGGTCGGCCTGCTGAGAGTGTGCCACTGAACTACAGAGACTGATTTTTCAACTTGAAGGGAAGCATGGTGAGGCAGGGGTAAATGTGCTTTCTGGCCTGCAAATTGAACTGCTAGAAAAACTTGGGGGGGAGGGACGGGGGGAGGAAGTATGTGTATGTGTGTGCATACACATATATAAAAAAAAAGTTTCTGTGATATATCAAATATTGCTTGTGTCCCACCTAAAGTAATCTTTGGCCTCTTCTGTGTTATTATCAGATTGAAAAACATGAGAAGTGGGATACTTTATGATTGACCTTTTTGAGGAGCATGAGAGAGACTGCTGATGAGACGTGCTTCTTGCAACTTCATTTTATAGTATTACCTCAAATACTTCAGATTTTAGACTTAACAGAGCAGCACCAATTTAAAAGAGCAGATTTCCTTAGTACATTTTCTTTCCCCTTTTTTAAAAACAATGCCTGCTATCACTTTTAATGTTATTTAGCTTTGAATGGAAATGTTCAAATTTTATCAGTTTGTACCATTTGGTTCACCTTTTCTCAAGTACACTAAATTAGTTGCATCTATAGTTTGTTTGGCTCTTTCAAACTGAAATGGAGAACAAAATAATACAAAAATAGGGAAAAATTAACCATAAAGCCATAAAAATTGAAAGGATGATTTATGGTGTGGTGTTACAACATTATCTCATTTTGTTGAATTACCTACTTTTCATTAGAATAGTGCTCCTTCATCTTTGTGCCTAACTACAACATTCACCCTTTCCTTGTATGCACTTAGAGGCTATTCAGCATCCTAAGGAACTCTAATTAAACTCAATGTGGCATCAAATGCTGACAGGAAGTCTCAGGGACATATAACTGTCCTATTGTAGGACATACAATAAATACTTTGAAAGCCATTTAAGCTACTGAATGAAGGAGAGAAGGGGAGGGAGAGAGGGAGGAAATAAAATCAAAACAAACGAAAGATCGCTGGTTCTATCAGGGATGTCCAACAGCTGCAGTAGCTACTTGCCAAAAGCCCAAGGGCCATTACTACTTTGAATATCAATTTACATATATCCTTAAACGGATTAACAGATGTCTTATTTCGCTTGCAACTTCTTTGGTAGTTTAATACAAATTGTTTTTCTGAGCTGCCGAAACCTAAGCACCTGCTGCTCTGGAATTTGCTGGAAGAGGGCGCGTTGGGGTCACATATTTACAGAGTCAGAGCTGTATTTGGCTCTTCGCCGTACATTGCACATCTCAGAGTTGCACCTTATGGCTTGCCCGATATGATAGCCTGCTGGCTATCAAAAACCTAGCCACCACTATGCAGAGTAGGAAGCAGGCTCTCCCAGCACACAGGCTGTGGGTAAATTCTCCCCTACAGAAACCCTCAACTTCCTTTAATATCCACCTACAAGCTAAATTTCTAAACTTTGGAAAGCAGAACTCTTAGGAAAGTGTTTGTGTGCTTTGGTGTACTGCATGCTATAGTTCCATATATAAATGCAAAGTGGTAAGCATTACATTCATTACGCTGCTTAATCCAACCCATTTAAAAGTATTTTGACAGTACTGTTAATCACAAGTGGGAAGGTGCTTCCTCACATTTAACCCTAAGTTAGCTTAACTGTAAGAAGTGTAACTAATCACTGCTTCTTCTATTCGGAAACCTTGCCCAACACCAGGCAAGCCCAATAGGGCTGCATTCTTGTCTTTGCAATCAGGCTCTCTCAGTAAAGCAGTGCAAAGTAACTGCACTACACCATAAGTCTTAAGGGCATTTGATTTATACAGTAGCACAAAGAAGGTAAAGCTTTCCTGGAGGTCTATTTTTAATCACCTTTTGTCCTGGTTTCAGCTGGGATGGAGTTGATTTTCTTCCTATTAACTGGTATAGTGCTGTGTTTTGAATGTAGTATGAGAATAATGTTGATAACACACTGATGTTTTAGTTGTTGCTAAGGAATGTTTACGCTAGTCAAGGACTTTTCATCTTCCCGTGCCCTGCCAGGTGCGTGGGGGGCTGGGAGGGAGTGTGGCCGGGACAGCTGGCCCAGCTGGCCAATGGGTTATTCCATACCATATGACTCATGCTGTCGTCAGAGAGAGATGGGGGGGGGGGGAGAAGAGGGGGGGCGGGGGGGGGGGGAGTGATGTTTGGAGTGATGGTGTTGTCTTCCCAAGTAACTGTTACCCGTGATGGAGCCCTGCTTTCCCGGAGATGGCTGAACACCTGCCTGCCGATGGGAAGCAGTGAGTGAATTCCTCGTTTTGCTTTGCTTGCATGTGCGGCTTTTACTTTACCTCTTAAACTGTCTTTATCTCAACCCATGAGTTTTCTCACTTTTATCCTTCTGATTCTCTCCCCGATCCCACCCGGAAGGGGTAAGCGAGCTGCTATGTGGTGCTCAGTGGCCGGCTGGGGTTAAACCACAACACCTTTGCATACGCTTGGCTTCCCTTTGATTTTGGGAGGTTTCTGAACAATATGGATTAGTGAGCATAACAGATTGAAACAAACTACTATCCTTTCTTCTGTATTCCCTGTCTGTTTCTTTCCTTTGTTCTTCCCTTCCTTTGAAGGAAAGAAAAAAACTACCACTTGCAATAGTTTCCCCAGATAACAAGTTGCAGGAATACAGACACTTATGTCTACTCCAAGATGCTATGTAGATTAGTTTAAATACACATCTGGCTTTTAAAATTAGTCAATTTTGTAAGCACATACTGCATTTCTACTTGTATCACTAAATAATATAAAACGCATTAGTTCCTTCATAATTTATTTACTAGTGATTAGAAAAGATGTAAGTGGAGGATTAAAGCTGAAGAAATAATGTAGCGTGGGAAGAAGCTGGGATTTGGTGTGGTACAAAGCAACCCAAACCAGGACTTCCACTGCTATTTAACTCTGCCTTGAATCACACATGTTCTGGGTTTGTCATGAGAAAAATTACATTTTTTGAAACACAAAAGTAAGATTAGGATAAAAATTTCACACTTTCCATTACAAGACAGAGGGTCAGCTTCTTCTGAGTGTACTCTACAACTCTGGATAGACCAGAGTGTAATTTTTAGTTATATATTATTTGTGACACGGTATGGTTATGAGCCCTACTAAGCTGTATCCTATATAGCTAGAGTAAAAACAATCATGGTACTGAAAAATTACACTCTAAAATAAGTAAGAAAGAAAAGAGTATGTAAAATGGTTTAGTGCAGCCTTGGTTTCAGTTCCCTCCTTCCTCTACAAATTTCCTGTCTCAGCCTGAGCGACTGTCAAAGGACATTTAAACCAATGGACCCAGAAGCAGATCTGAGATTGTGGATCAAAATTCCCTGAAAGGAGCCCCAGCCCCACACCAGGGTGAAATACACCCCACCCCCCCACACCCCCTCCGCCTTGAAAGAAAAAAGGAAACTGACACACAGGGGCTAGGAGGGAATTGCAGCATGTTCCAGCCAGATCCCCAAATTGGATTGTCAGGGAGCCAGGAAATCTGCCAAGGCAAACACATGTTGTTTAATGTAGACCAGCCCGAGATAATCGGTGCCTCAGTTCCTCATTTGTAAAATAGGAATAACATTCCATGCTTTATGGGGAGAGAATGTACCCTAAACATTTTGAAGCGATCTGATCCCATATTAGAGGAAGGCAAAAAATTCCCAAGATTGACCATCTCCATTTGATGTACAAAACATGGAGAGACAAAGGTTAAACAACTTGCTGCAATCACACATGGAGACAGGAGCACAGCCAGAAATTGAATCCAGACCTCTAAAATTACAGTCCAGTGTTTTAATCACAAAATCCTTCTTCTTCCTTGATTAAAACAGGAAACCAGAACACAAAGTATGCGCTTATTCTGTAACTTCAATGTGTTACCACAAATATCTTAGAAAAATATATATACTTCAAATATGGTCATCTCAGCCAAGTGTGTATTTTGATGAAACAAAAGGCATGCGTGTTGTTCTGGAGGAGGCCCATCATTGAACACCTGGTCCTCATGGGCCTGAATAAACACTGTAACTTCTGAGTTGAGGAAACCTTGTATTGGTTATAAAAACATCTGTTTGTGAATTTTAAGATAATCTTGTATAATTTACAAGATTAAAAATGTTGCTATCAGTGGCTGAACTGCACTGAGACTGAAGAGTATTTGCCATGCCACCCGAGCAAAGGAGGGAGATACCAGTGGTGCTGCTGTGCGACGGTAAGGAAAGTATTCTTCCTTTTTAACGTGATGTTGGGTATCTTTGGCTTGCCAGACAGATCCAGTTTACAAAACTATTTGCCCCCACAGCAACTGTCTTTTACCTGGAAGCCCCCAGCCATGGGCAGGGAGGTGGCCTCAGGGTGAAGTGCTCTGATGACCCACTCCTTTCCACCCTCTTTCCCAAGGCCCCGTATTCCCTTTTCCACCTTATAACTACGTGGAGATCTGTCACATGATGAAAACATATTTGCCCCCATCATAAAGCTGCATCACAACATGCAGAAGGCCCCCTTTGGGGTCACAGAAGAGACATGCTTTGGTTATATGATAAAAGCCGTGGGATATGCAGACCCATAGAGAATAAATTGCCCACCCCAGCCTCAGGGTTCCTCACCAGAGTTTTAACTCAGACGTGTTACTAGTTTTTAAAGACATTCTGTTTTCCGCTGTTTGAAAGAACTGTTTTTTTCTCAATGCAATTGCTTCATCACTTTTATTCAATGGACTGAATCTTAAAATTTTTACTGTTGTCCCAAACTACCTGAAGAAAATAAGGCATGAGAGCATGCAAATTTATTCTGAATGATTAATACCTCAAAAATTCCTCCCCAAAGTAATGACAATTTCTACTTGATGACAGTGTTTCTTCCCACCTATTTCTCTTTCTAAGCGTCCAGCATACAGGCATCAGTAACTGCAAACTCAGAACTGATCTTAGTCAGAGTTTGATAAAACAGGGGCTTCTCACAGTTTCTTAGAAAGCCCAGTTCCCCTGCGCAGGGCTCTGGAAGGAGATGTTCACCTCCTGGCATCCTGAGCAGGCTGCAGAAAGGTCATGGGGGAAAAGTGCAGCACTGGCAACAGAGCCGGTTCTGTTCACCTACACTTGGCAAGTGCTGAGTTTATAGCTACTTCTTTCTGCCTGTACTCTGTTGTGCCTTCCTCGCTTCTGCTAAAGCCTCATCAGATTTTCCAGAAGCCCTTGGAGCCAACAAACTGTCAGATATCTTCCATCCCAAGTTCCCTTCAAGGTGGCACCACTACAGTCACAGCTTTAATGAGAAATCTGAACAGCTTCAAAACAGGAATTTGCCCAATGGGTAAAATTCAATCTAAAACTGTTCAATTCAAGAGAAATTAGACTAGAGACCATGTAGCCTTTTAAAATGACATTATCTTGTAAGAGCAACACCTCTAGAAGGGAAGGCAACTGTTTCTGCCCTCCTACTCTTAGACTTTAAGAGTTTAACATCCATTGCTTAATTTTAAATCATGCTAAAAAAACATTCTCCAGTATTTGCTACCCATTTATTTTATTTCCATACACTCGTACCTTTCTAAACAGACAGGATGTTTCTCTTTAGAAGGCCAAAAGGTAATATGTTAATGATACAAAAGGTAATAGCATTATGCAGTGAAAGAAAGGATTCAACCAGCTGGCTTGTCCTCTAATAGAACAGTCCTCTAGTAGCACAATCCTTTGGACAGCAAAGGCTGGTCAGAGACTAGTTTTCTGACTGTGTTTTGATTTTATTTCCTTTGCAAATTAATTTGTACTAGCTATTAATACTTTCAATAATTTTAATACTTTTGATAAATAAAGTAATTCGGATATTTTCCATTTCTACAGAAAAAGCCCTAGAAATTTTTATAGATATGGACCTTCACAGAAAATAAAGACCTCTCCACCCTCTCAAAAAAATCCACACAAGTTTAAGACTATGTATTTGGTTGAAAATTTTTACTTTTAGATTCTTATGGAAGTGTCTCAACTTCATTACCTGAAGGTCAGGGCCCTTTTTTGCACTGGCAAGTCTGACTGCATAATACACATTTGATGTCTGGCAATCTTTAATTGTAGATAATTTCTAGAAATCCACAGCAGAACACACGGACGGCATAAAAATACCTTACTAGATGGTATCTACCTAGGTAATGTTTTTTATCCCTTAATAATTCATTAGGTATAGTTTTAACCAAGTTACAATGGTTTTAGGTTTCAGCGCTTCCACTGAAGCGTGTCTTTTTGGAAGCATTAATGCCATGAGAAACAGCTCTCGGGTGGCTCAACACAAGACTGTACTGTGCAGCAAGCAAACAGAAAGAGCCCTTTGTTCTATGCAGGCTCCTTCCAAGCAGTTAGGTATTTCTTCCGCCTTTTTCCGCTTTCCTTTTTTTCTGGCTTACAAATTGTCCTGCATGACTTTATACAAAATATGCAGTAAAAAACTCATAATCAGTTTCTGAAAAGAAAAAAATAATAGTGCCAAATTACGGCACTTTATTTGAAGGACTAGGTAGGAGGCATGGAGCAGAGGAACATGGGAAAAATTGTGAGGCACAAGAAGAGAAAAAAAAGAAAGACAATATCAAAAGGAAGGATAGGAACTTTGGAAAGGTGGGCAAAATCTGGTTAAGTAGGAAACAGAAAAAAATTGAAACGGGGCAGGCATACAATGAGGCAAAGATCTGTAATCCCCGAAGGCTCCTGGACCTCATATGATAAGTCCCTCATGACATCTCACTAGACCTTTGACCTGAGCTTGTTTTTCTCAAGTTTCAGCTTTCTCTTCAATCTAGTGGATATTAAAAAAAAAAACCCCTCTACCAGCAGCATACTCTTCTCTTCACCTTTTAATGGCGGGTCCAAAACAATGATGGCACGCTACTGCTTCCAGGTCCACCACCAATGATACCATTGGTACAAGACCAATTTAGAGGTGTCATAATCCAAATTACAGGATTTTTTTTTTTTTTTTTTTTTGTTATTTCTTTCTTTATTTTAACTTAGAGTTCAAAACCAGCAAATGGTCAAGCATTCAAAACCTAGGCAAAACCAGAACGAAAGATGGCTCTGGAACCTTAATTCACTTCCAGTTTGTGGGGGGGCATGTAATTATGAAATACTTGTCACATATAGTAATTTTTTTATTAATAAGTTAATGCTCAGTACAGGAGAAGAGTTTGGGAAATACTAGGGAAACCAAAAGATATAAGATTAATTATTTGCTCAATAATAAAAAGTGAATCAATGTAAAACTTGGTTCCCGGCTTTTCACCTTGTGTTTGGAGCTTGCTACTCTTCAGTTGCATTTGAGAACTGTTCTTTGAACAGCCGTTCATTGCTTCACTATGCATATTTCAGTTTTCTGTCTCTTGTACCTGTCTCTGCCTTCTGATCTCATAAAAGATCACACAGCTTCCTGGTATCTCACTATTTTTCTCCTTTGTAGAACAGGTGCATAACAGTTTTCTAAAGTGCTGTAAGATCTGAAGTAGGATTTCACTGATTACAAAAATAATGACATTTTTTTGTACTCTGTCATGAACAGTTGTTTTTAATCTTTAATAGTTAGCAATCAATTTTAAGAAAAATATGAAAACTTGTTAAATCCCTATAATGTTGAAATCCTTTAAATTAATTTACACTTTCTGTGCATATAAAATACAAGAATGTGTACCACGTGCTATTATTTTTATATATGTAAGACGACTGAGTGAGGCACATGCAAGATAGATGGATTAGTGGTCAGCCCACTGCAGTTATTTAAAGTGTTTCCACTCAAGCCATTTGGAGTTCAGAGATCATAAACCATGATCAATAATGTACTTCTGAAAAGCATCCATGAGTCTTTACAGATTTGCTTTTACTCTTATTTTTAATTAGTCTATCACCAACATAATTTTATTAACACATAAAAAGGCCTCAGACTGCATTCCTCACTCCATTAATTAATCAGCTGCAGAATCTGTATCAAGAAAATATACAATACTCAGTATTTAAATTAAAACTAACTCATAAAGCAACGATGATGAAACGGAACTATCTATTTTCATCCTTATGACTGGATCAGCAAGTGAGCCCAGGCAGCTAACAAAAATCACCAAATCCCCATCAAAGTCCAAATGACACTAACAAACACAGGTTTTACCTAGCTACTCAAAGACACAATTCTAGTCTTGTTTTATCTGACTTTTCAAGTTATAATAATATAACATGGGTAAACTTACAACCACAGCAGCCTAAGCATTTTACCCATTCATTTTTAACCACTCTTCCAGCCCATACTTGCCCTGTAAACAATTACTGTTCAAACATCATGACTTGTGGTATTTTGCTTGTCCAAAATATGAACTAAGCAAGCAGAAGTTGCTCAAGAAAATTTGATCAAACCAAAACCCACTGAAACACAATGCTACCCCTGCCTGAAAAAACTTCATCCATTCTGTGAGTTTTTGATCAAATTAGATATTGTTAGCAAGCACACTGTGGTTGCAGGCAGTGTTTACTGAGTTTATGAACTAAATTCTTACAGAACAAAATTGGTCAGAGTACATTAAGTAATTTTCCAAAAAGTACTTACTGAAGGTTGTGATTTGGGCTGTTTGTTGGACCTGTAAACATAAAACAAAGAAACATTGCTGGCAATTTTGGCTCAAGGACAACAGCATTAAAGAAGTCAATAGCAATCTAAAGCAAACTGTCTCTTTAAGGAAGGTTTATCTCAAACAAAACCCTCTGCGTTCCTGCATATAATTATATATTGCTATTTTCAAAGCCACAAATAAAAATCACATGACTTTTCTGTCTGCTCAGGCAGCAACTTGAGTGGACTTAATTTTTGTCAGAAAATATGTCCTGCCATAAAAACATAAGCTGCTAAAAAGACAATGTGTTATCCTGACACATCACTTACCTCTTAATAAGCCCCACCTGAACCTTATTATCAGAGTTTATGGTATGACAAGGGCATGCTCTTAACCTTTGTCACAGTGGGAACAAGGTCCGATATCCAGCACTTAATGAATCACTAATACTAAACTGCAGAGTTAGCTATTTTCATTACAAAATTAGAAGAAATTTTAGGAAAATATCTCTAGAATTTTTTTCCCCATTGCTTCAGAAGCAAACTAGATAAAAGCTTGCCTTCCAGGCTGGATGATTAAGTCTCCAAAATGCAGTATAAGTACTTCTTGAAAGGTGTGGTGTACCTTCAGCTGTCAAAGGGCAGAATTTGAGGCCAGGCTTCACGTAGCAGTACAGACGTGGTATTTCATAAGGATGGGCCTGGGCTCACTATGAACATCACATAGAAAACGGCTTCTCATTCTTCTCTTCAGTTTTTTTTACAGACTGAGTTCAGCAGTAGAGTGAAAACTCCAGGCAATGAAATGTTACCTTTTTGTACTTTATATTGGCATTTCTTTAAAATTTTTTCTTCGCTACGTATTTACAGACCTTTCCATCTGTATTTACTTTCTTTTATTACCAGTAAACGGGTATCGAGTTCAAATGAGAAGTTCTGCACTGGGGAGAGGCCCCAGGCAACGGCTTTATTTATTTCCTTTCGTGTTGAGAATTCTTCTTAAAACATCAAATTCATTTCTATTATGCTATTGTGAAAACTAATACCTAGTCTATAAAGCAGTCTGAGTAATTAGAAAAGCCAGGAACTCACCGAGCCTTACAAACAACACTCCTGTTGCCGTTATCGTCTTCATCCCATTTGAAGCCACGCACTGGTAGTATCCCGTGTCCGTAGTATCCAGATCCTGGATTCTCAGACGCGAACCATAATCTGTTTTTCTGATGATGATCCGTCTTGGCTCCTGAACCACTGGAGCATCGTTTTTTAGCCATCTGACATTTGGAGATGGGTTTCCTGCTACCTTGCAGTGCAGGATTGCTGTTTGCCCCTGGACTACAGTGATATTGTTTACTGGTTCCAAAAAGGTCAGGAAGTAACCTAAGAGGGTCAAAGGTCAGAAAAGATCAAACTTTGCTTGGGTTGTGATAAAAGACTGCCCAAAGGCACATTTTTAAGAGAGGATCTTGGAAACAGTTTCAGTTTTCTTTCAAGCATATGCTCCAAAAAAATGCAATTCACTGTCCTAGGGACACCATAGCATCACGCTCCAATTTGTCTTTTATGATTGACTTCATGTTTGTCTGCAGGTAGGTATGCAGATTAGAAGGTCAAGCATGAATTAATACCATTACAATCCTAACTCTGTTTGTGGACATCCATTCTGAAGTAATAATGACTTCTTCTGATTAGTTTCTACATCTCTTGGGAAACGGTTAGTGCTATAACAGAAAAACACACCCTTATTCCATAAAAGAGTAATCCCAGTTGCAACTGTATTAGAATATCATTATAATTTTACCACTTAATCTTCTTACATAATCATATATTTGTCTTAAAAATAACTAAAACTGGAAAAGTTACTTTTAGATATTAATTTGATTTGCCAGATACTCATCTGACAAGAAAATCTTAAGATGAGCCTGATTTGGCTATGTTTATCTTACAATTGAATTTTAAAGATTGTAAGTCTCACATTCAATTTAAAGAAAGGATGTCTCAATTGCAGAAGTAACCTATGATACAGAGGGCACTTTTAAATTGATTATATGCTGCCATTTTTTTACATCAAGTCCTAAAACAGTGCTAAATTGGACAAAGAAAAGGTCTGTATGCCTATTGAGTAATCAGGCTTCATGGGTTTAGTTTTATAAATGGAAACTAAAAGCACTAATTTGTGGTTTGTTGAAAGCAAAGGGCTTATCAAGAATCACATATGCTGTATTGGTGATCTCAAGTGACAAAAAAAAAAAGATGGAAGAACACAGTAAAAACTTGACAATCAAAAATTCTGTAAGTTACTATTTTAAAATTTAGTTTGGTGTTAGGAGTCCTGCAACTGACACACATCACATGTTGAAAGCTTGAAAACATGTAATTCCACTGAAATAATGTGATTGTCAAAACAAGTACGAAAAGTATCTAGCTGTCATGCTCATATGTTTGTTTTGATGAATTTATACCATCTAGACAGAGAGCATCAGGAATACTTCATGTTATATTACATTTTTATGTCAGCTGGATCCAAATATCAAATAACTTTGATGGATGTCCAGATGTGCCATTTCCTATCAGTTAAATTATTTTGCAGTTGTTTAATTAGGAGATAGCATACTACTGTGCAGGAATCTAACACCAATAATGCAATGGTCAACAGTCGTGGTCTAATTGCTGAAATACCTTAAGAAAATTGATGCTCTGCTTTGATTTTCGTTTGACATGACCATGAAAATCAGTCCCTCTGTAATGGCTAGGTACAGCACTGGAGAGGTGAGCAGTAGAAACATCAGGATATAATGAATTTGCAAAGCCAGATTTTGCTGGAAAACTGGGTTTTCCTGAGTATTACATTGTTCTCTACCATCGGCCTTCAAAAAAAATCCTGCTTTAATGAATAATATGAAAATACAATGTAGGCAAGTGGGAATTTAGTATGCCACTAAATAGAAAACAAAGTAAACCCAGATATATATAATCTTCAGATGACATTGCAAACTTACAGGAAAATTATTTTGTCATTCCTTTTCCTCATAAAATAATAAATTATTCTGTATGTAATTTTACATTAGTTTTCTATATTGTTAGCCTACAAATCTTTAGTACTTTTAAACATTTTGATAAAACACAAAAATATTTCTTTTCAAATGTCTGATAAAAAAGGCAGAAAAAGTGCATGAATGCTTTCTGCAATGTCATGCCACAACAATATCATTTGTTGTGGTTTCCAGTTACATTTCATAGCTGCAGAATTAGAATTGCTAGGATGACATTCTGGCAGGGAACAGAAAAACAAATTACCTTGTTGCTACAGGGAATAGAAGCAATTGATTAATACTATTACTTAAGCCAACATTTTACATGTATAAGCATTTGTAGCAGCAAGAAACAAAGCATGATCATTCCTACCACAAATTAGAAAAGGAATTTCCATGTCTATTTCACTCTTAGCTCATCATTTAGGGAGTACCACAACTTATTTTGCCACATTTTCATAATCTGTATGTAGTTTATTCCCAACAGCACTGCTGAGGCAGAGTATACACTCAGGAAGAGAAGTAGTAAGTTTGCATTTATTTGAAATATGTTCAAAAAAGAGTTGTCATACTCAATAATACCATCAAGCCACAAGAACCAATTTATGAAAAGAAGCGGAAAAGTGGAAAAGCTGAAAAATTCTTCTAATTTTAGCAAGACAACTAGGTCATTGAGGAAGTGCAAGCACGTCCGGTCAAGGTAATGGTGTTGAACAGTTGGGTGGAAGAGGAGTGGAGCCACAATGTGGAGCCATGAAAGCACCAACTCAAGGAACAGTTCTGGCAAGATACAGATTGGATGTGTGGTCTGCAAGATGGGTAGGAAGTTGTCTCACAGGCCAATTTGGAGGCTGGTGATCAATGGTTTTTACTTAGGCTGGAAGCCTGTCACAAGTGGGGTACTCCAGGGTTCGATACCCGGTCCCCGCACTGTTCAACATCTTCACAAATGTCTTGGAAGATGAGATTGAAAGCACCCTCACCAAGTTTTCTGATGAGACTAAACTGGGTGGTGACGTGGGCAGAAGGGAGAGCCATCTTAGAGAGAGACCTGGACAGCCTGAAAGAGGGGGCAAGCAAGAACTGTATGGAGTTTAACATGGACACGTCCAAAGTCCTGCACCTCGGTCAGAATAACTAAAGAGCCCACTACAGACTAGGATCTGTGTGGCTGAGGAGCAGCCTTGATGAAAGGGAGCCTAGGGTCCTGGTGGACAACAAGCTCAACATGAGTCAGCAGAACGCTGCTGCAGCAATGAAGGCAAATCAGATCCTGGGCTGCGTCCACAGGGGCATTACTAGCAGAGATGGAGATGTGATCATCCCAAGCTATTCAGTGCTTGTAAGGCCACACCTGGAGTATTGTGTCCACTTCTGGTCCCCAAAATTAAAAAATGACACAGAAAGACTGGACAGTGTCCAAAGGAGGGCCACGAAGATGACCAAAATGCTGGAGAACCTGCCCTATGAGGAAAGACTTGAAGGAATTAGGTCTCTTCTCCCCAGAGAAGAGAAGGCTCAGGGGGCACTCCATCACAATTTTCCAGTACTTAAAAGGCATCTACAAAGAGGACAGAGATTCCCTCTTCACGAGGAGCCACATGGAGAAGACAAGGGGCAATGGGTGCAAGTTACATCAGGAGAGATTTCATCTCAACAGAAGAAAGAAATTTTTTGCAGTGAGAACAATCATTCACTGGAAAATGGCCTCCACAGAGATGTGGTGGAGTCCCCATCACTGGAGATTTCCAAGATGCAATTGGTGCTAGATGATCTTGCCTAGGCTCCTTGTCCTAAAAAAATGTTGGACTAGATGATCTTTTAAGGTCCTTCCCAACCTGGGCTGTTCTGTGGTTCTACAGGTCTATGATTCAGCAATCGTGGGGGCAGCCTGAATGTGCTCACACAAGGGAGGCAAAGGAGACAGTTTAAGGTCTTTTTTGAGAAGAAGTTGGACCACTTCCAGCATGGAGCCAGCACAGAGATACAATCATCTGGCTCAGAGATGCTTCTGATTCCTAAAAAGTCAAAGAGGTGGAAAGATGCTTTCTATAAAGGTGGGGCCTGTTCAAGCGCTGTAAGTTGACAGCCAGGGAGTGTGGTTCTTCTGCCTCTTTGATATACTTTTTGCTCTTAACACAGAAGTATATGAAAGGAATGCATTATTCTTGTGCCATTGGTCAGCTTTTATGCCATTGGTCAGCTTATGGCTTGCTCAAACACTTACTGCTATTTCACTTTTCCTGATTTAAAATGAGCCAGGTTGAGTCTTCACTTCGGGTTAGTCATGGATATTACATTCAAATTTGGATGAAAAGAGATACTAAATTTACTTATTAGGACCAACAAATGTTATTAATTCAAGATTAAATCCATATTAGACCTTTCTGTTTTACTGATTAAACCAGAGTTACTGTAGGAAGTAATTTGGTCCATAGCTTTTAAGCAACCCAAAATATTTCCTATGAATTTATGAATCAGATCCTATTAATAGCTAGAACAAAACTATTACCACCAAAAGCAATGCCAAAGATTTATGGATGAATTCAGACCCAGTGTGATTAGATACGCTTCCCCTGAAGTCAGTGTAACTGAATCCATTTCCTGCAGGTCAGAATTTGGCTTTAGTTCATTATTTCTCCTGCCAATTTTACAGGCATTTTCTGCAGTGTTTTTTATTACCCTGTTATTACAAATCAAGTAATAAATATTTTAACCTACTGAACTTTGAAGCACTTGTGTTTTCTTCAAAGTTCTGCAGAGCTGCTTAGGAGCAGTAGGGCAACTCACTGCCTATCCACTGTCTCTGTCCATACCCTGAAGTGCACACTTTCTATTTGCTAGTTTCATTTCCTCTTTGAGAAATGATGCTGAAGTCTGGTGTTTATACACTTACTGAATCTGAAGTACTTGTATGAGAAAGCGGGCAGCCATTTGTTGTGCTGCTCTGTTATTTGGTGTCCACTTTAGATAACCCATAATTGCAAATCTTTCAAAGTGGAAAATTTAACCAACCATGTTCTTAAGAATGTTTTCCTTATTTAATTTCTGTGGTGATAATCAGCAGTTACTTTTTGCGATGTACGTTACACCACAAACACTGTGTAGATGCCAGTTTGATGCAATAGTTTGGGGAAATTTTCCCAGGATAAATTGGGAATTTTTTTCCAATGTAGTTCTTTCTCCCTCTTAATAAATATTCATTTGGACAGTTACAGAGGCAAATGAAATGTGAAGGAACTAGAACTTATATTTAACTTGTGTCCTATATTTTGTGTTATGCATCACTCAGCTAGATTTTTTTTTTAAAACTTGAACAGATTTGTTAATCTGTTTTAATACTGACATACCTTTGAAACAAAGAATAAATACTCTCTATGAAACATTTTGGGCTTGCTATGTATAAACAGCACTACCAAACTTGTAAATGTTATATTATGAACAATTATATTTCATTTGGGATATGGATATTAAATAGAATTTTTTAAAAATCTGATTATAATGGCCAGCAATTTTCTGTGTTACACAAATACTGTTGTTATATACTATTTTCTGTACTCTGGCTTTGCTCCAAGGGTCATTGAAATGAAGGAAAATGCTTCCTTTGCCTTCAGTGGTCTTTGGCTTGGCTTAAAGTACTTCAAAGGGAAAAGCTATCTGGTGGATATTTCTGCATTTGCTGTAGGCAAAAATGCTCTAAATTAAATTTCTTTTTTATTATGGTTTCTAACATAGTGTACAAGCAATACTAATATTTATTTTGCTTGAACAGAACTGTTCTGTCAAGAAGCTATAAGAGGATAATGCAACTTAATCTATATACTATATTATACTATCATACTCTATGTACCAGATCAATAAAGTAGCTTAGGGAAATGACTGACACAATTCAGGCACAACTCTTTCATATTTTGAAATACCTTTGTTAGGTTACCAGTACTTCATATTTTTAAATGGAATAAATTTGATATAAATATATCAAACAGGATCCCACAGCAACTCAAAATTAAGATGACAGGTCTATTTTGCGTGTTTTGGCAAGAATATAAAAATAAACTTTTCCCACACATGTCAAATCATTGTCAAGATACGCACAAGAATAGATACTAAGCTAAAAACATAAAGGGTGCAACTATCACTGAGACTCACATGCATATTATTTTTCTTAGTTTCATTTATATTATTCTGGCACTTAGATGTCCAAGTTATTGGCTCAAACCCTATGTGCTATGCTTGGCATAAACACAATACAAAATGATTGCTCTGCTTCTGTTATTTTAAGATCTTAGCTGTGATTTTGAAGTTCATTCTAAAAAAAAATATTTTAAACCTCTTTAGTTACTTTAGATCAAGTTAATTATGGCTTAGCTGTTTTCAGTTCAAGTTTTGGTTTCTATTCATTTTTTGCTGTTGTTGCTCCTTTTTTCCTATATGATTTTAAAAATAATTATGCATTCATAATTTTCAAACCAGCTTCATGATGGCCTCCATGAATAGCAATTATTAAAAATTTGCAGCTCTTTTTATCTCAGAACTTCTAAATCATTTATGAATATTGAAGTCTCATGAGATAGGAAGATATCATCAACCTTACTTTCCAAATGTGGAAACTAATGCTAGGGGAGTTTAAGTGATTCCCAAATTCACACATGGACTAAGTGGTAATATGTATGATACTATACTGAGTTTCACATCATTCTGTGTTCTTGAGATAATGAGAATATGAAATAATGAGATAATGAGATACTAGTCCACTTTTGTGGAACAGTTGATTCCTATTTCTTTCTGCATTGCACAAGGGAAACAAACACTGAATATCCAATTTCTGAGAAAAACAAAGCAAAATTTGAGTTATAAATTGTTAGATACCTGAAGATACAACAATCTCTTCAGAATAAGTAGTAGTAATTACTTTACTAATAATTACATTATCACTTTTTAGAATCTATATTGCTCATTAAGACATATATATGTATTTAAATAACTTCAGATCCAACAGTCAAAAAAGCCCATAAACCCATCTGTTCGGTATTACAGAGCACATCACAACTTACAGCAGCGTTGGCTTTAGATACTCATAATTTAAAATCAGCTGTTTAAAAAAAAAGCAAATACTTTTTGTCTGGATAACTGCATAAAATTTAAAGCATTTTCAGATTCATGGCATAAAACTATCCAATGTTCAAAACCACTAAAAATATGTATATTATGATTTGTTTAAAAAGCAATGTGGGATATTTTTTCCCTCAGCCCCTTCCTTTTTCTTTCTTTCTTCCTCCCCACCCTTTGTCCTTTTTGTCTTCAAATAACCCTTTGTTCATTTTGTTAGACATAAATAAAAGAACGTGGTCTGTCTCATCACAAATCTTTCAGATGACAATCTGTGACGGTGTTTTAAGACCAATATAATCTCATAACCAATACAAAAGATTTTCTGGGAAAACATTTTGAGCAATTAATCTAATGATATTTCCATTAGAAGTGAATTCATAATTTCCTATAATAAGACATAATTTTTCACCTAGGAAGCATACTTTAGCTTATGGAATGTCTGATTATTAACAAGGAATGACTTGAGGAAGACAACACTCTTCCCAGATTCACTGTGTTATGAATACAGTAATAAGTATAAAGTGTTCACAGAATTGACAGGTAATCTATAATGAATATAAAAGTGTTGCAGAGTGTTCTGGGCTTATAAAAGAACTGAGTACTATTGTAAGAGAAAACAAACATGAAAGTTGCTGAAATTCAAAACATTTCTTTCTAGAGGTGCGTATAGCAACACTGCTGTAAGTACAAGATTTTAGGGAATGTGGATCACACCATCACATCTTAGCAGGTGGTGGGAATCCAGTAAAGTGACTCTTTCCACAAGTAAATCAGGACTGGAAATACACTGAGAAACACCATCCTAATAAAGAGCGAAGAGGAAAGTCTAGGACTCATGATTTTTTGCACAGACCATTTTCCTAAATACAAAGCAGTCTTCCCAATTCTTCACCCCTCTGCTTTATTTAACCGCAATACGAAGATGAGCGATCTACAACATATTGGAGCCAGGTTAGGAAATGGAAGGGATGTTGGCCGCTCTCCCAAAGTACACATGAGTAGTTAAGGAAACTACACTGTTATACACTGCCACATAATGTTTCCAGATGAATTGATACCTTTAGAGCTTAATTTAATCCCATTATTCACACCCCGTCTTCCATATTATTTGTGATCTCAATGTACAAAAATGCAGCCAGAAGCATGTAAAATAAAGTGATTTGGATCACATGCACTTCAAATGTACTCTGGAACAAATAATAGCCAATTCAGGAATAAAGCAGAATTAGCATTGAAATACTGCCACAATGTGCACATTGTCCCCCACACCGAAATCAGTGGGCTTAAGCTCTTTTATTAGCAGAAGAAAACCTATTTTTGAGCAGTATTTTCTCATACTTGAAGGACTGAAGGTCTTACCTAGCCCAGGAATCCAATTCTATGGGGTGGAATGGTTTTGTTTTCTTGTTTTCTGAACTCCCAGGAGATACTGTGAAGAGGCAAGTACCACCTGCCCTAGGCTACTGCCCATTTAGGAGCAGATCTTTGGGGGACACAGGAGTGCAGTGAGGATGTGGACTGTTCTTTGGGTCACCAGTCGTGTAGATAAAAAGCCACCACTTTTAGAATACATACGAGAGGTTACCTTATGTCAAGTCAAAGCAACCAGGATAGTCCAGTCGTAACTAGGATTTATCATATAGGTACCTCTTGAACCAGAATAAGTTCTCAGACAGACTTGTGCAGAAACCACAGTTAAGGTCAGAGGCTTGAGGCATCATGTATCCTGGAGCAACCCAACTCACTCAATGTCTCAGCTATTGCAGGTTGCCCTTACTCATGCATTTCTTTAACTATTAAAGTCTATTGCTCTAACATTCCCACCACCAGACATTATTTATGATGTAAGATTTTACTGGCAGCTCATCTACGAATGAAGAGTTCGTATTTTACCCTTTAATACCTTCCCCAGTCTTGTTTTAAGAGTACGAGATTGTGAGCAGTGAGCCCCTCCGTGATGATGCACCAATGGTACTCATCACCAAAGAAAAACTTATTTTCAGCTTGTGCCACGACTCTTGCATTTATTTGTGATTAACAGATATGTTCTTTTCCTCCTCTGGGCTTCAGAAAGGACAGCTCCCTGTTGGCCTTGCCCTCGCTGACCCTCTGCTGCAGGGAGAGAGAGGGAACTTCGCTCCTTCCCCTGCATCATCTCCTTCCCCAGCATCACCTCCTTCCCCAGCATCACCTCCTTCCCCAGCAGCACCGGCAGGAAAATTTGGCCGAGTGCAGGAAGGTGGGCAGAGAGTAGTGCAAATCCCAGCAGGCAGAAAGCCTGGGTTTCTGGAGGGGAGCATGGAGCTGACACAGTTCTGCCTCTTGAGCAGCGGAAAGAGACTTTTTAGGAACCAGGGAGAGTGTGTTAGAGTATTTGTTGCAAAACAGAAAGCCACCAAGAGATGCTCAGTTGAAATCGAGATTGGGGAAAGAATCATCTTTGCAAAGGCTCACTGGGGTGGGAAGAGACTTGTGTTCAAATCCTTTTATTTTTATTCCAAAGCAGACCTAAGTTCTTCTACAGCAAATGCTCACTGTTCTCCTCTGGTTTTCAGCAAAACATTGCTCAGATGCAGTGCTCTTCTCGAGCTTACTTAAAGGAAACAGGGGAAGACAAATTCTCCTCAAAGTCCCAGCCGAGTCATGGTCTTATCCCATCAACTATCAGAAGGCTACCTTAACTTGTAGGAAGAGACTTGCAACTTTTTTAAAGTGCACATTATTAATAATACCTGCTTAACCTGGTTACTTCTTTGGGGACAGAACCATTTTTCAGGACTTCTGGAGGATTTAGATGAGAGGGTGACCTATACGCTTAGTATTTCTAAAGTGGCTTTAATTTGGGGCATTCTTAAAGCCTATTTACTATTATTTTCATGCCTGTTTGGGGTCTATTCTACAATCAGAAAAAAATAGAGGTCATAAACAGAATAATTAAACATTTCTCAAGGAAGGAAAGAAGGTCGATATGATGGAAAAAGCTGAAGGATTCTTTTTAATAGTCTCAATGGTACGCACAAACTCTGAAGCAGAACTGTCCAATGATTTTCTGAAACAAAAATAGCTACCTCACTGTGTTACAGAAACATATGGGTTAACATTCCAACCAAAGAAACAAAAAATTTCAACCAAGAGATTTTTGCTTATTTGGAGAATTTTGTAGCCACAAAAATAAGAGGGGAGCAAAATGAGGCCATTTCCAGACCAGGAATGCTGGAAACTAGCAACTGATCCTATACCAATGAGTCATACAAGAACAAGGGTCTCTTGTTTTTCTGAAGGAAATACAAAATCCTTATGATGTAGAAATGTTTGAGATGTGATTAATTACTTCCTTAGACAGGTATTGCCTGTGGCCCTGCAAAAAAAAAAAAGGAAATAACCGCAACGCCTTTCCCAGCAAGAATTTAACCAAGTAATGTCACATGAAAAAACATTTTCTTTTATGTCCGTACCCTTAAAAGGTCAGACATAACAAAAGAGTAAAGTGGGACCAACTTGCGAAGTAAACAAGCCTGTCAGATGCAGTTAAAGATTAAACATGGGCCTTTTCCCATCAAAAGCAGTGGGTATGTGAGTGAGGAGTGGATAAAACGACTGTAGTATACAGTGCTGCTGACAGGAATGACTGTCATTTATTCCCATAATGGAGGACAAAGTTTAATCCTCTAAAATAATTTGAGAGCTTCAGGAACTGGAAAAGGGTCAAGGAGTACACCAAGTCTTCCTCCCAAACAGGAGGGACACAATCCCACTTTTTTTAATGTGGTTAGATATGCAAACATAAACACATCTTCTTTTATCCAATTAAGGGTAGAAATTAATGGAAGATTCTGAAAAAAAGCTTCTAATAAGGATAGTGAAGGTAAGAAATCTAACTAGCATTCAGGCGAAGCACAATAAGGATTACATGACATTGCATGTCTATGAGAATAGAAGCTATATTCCAAGGTACCCTCAAAATTTATGTTCCTCTGAAAGAGAAGCTCCAAGAAGAGCATCTGACCAGCACCTCAGAGCTTCACAGGTTTCAAGATGTGCTCATCTTGCTGAGAATGCTAATAATAAGGCAGAAAGCAGGCTGAGCTCTTCATGCTAACAAGATTATCTGACATTTTTTCTAAGCTTAAGGGTTGACTTTACTACAGCAGTGCATCCATGCAAAGAAAAAAGTCTGCACTACAAGTGAGAAAACATGTTTCTTTAGGTAGAACAATGAAAATGTCCTGCTTTAGAAAGTGGCACCAAATTGTAATTGGAATCACAATTTGCAGTAAGTATGTGCATTTTCAGATCCAAGAATAGCATTTGGATCTATCGTTTAAAGGATAAAGTACCATAAAAATTTATGCTAATTAGCAAGTTACAAAAAATTCTGCCATTACGGTCTGCTTTTAAAAAAAATCACTAATGCTCAGAGCTACTTAAAAAGTAAGTATTCGTGTGCTGCCATGGGATAGACTTAATTATCTCAAACCAAAGATATTTAGAGATACCAATACTTAGGATTTACCTATAGATGCCAAGTGTACAAAATTAAATCATTTTCATGGCACCAGTGTGACAGAAAATATGCTAGGAAGGTAATAATAGCCCTCTATGTTTGGGTCAAACATCTAATCCCTCAGTGTGGGGGGACTGAACATGCTTAAAAATTAATTTTTATAGACTCCTGTAACCTTACTATCCCTGCTTAGAATCAGAAGTATTAAGTCACACAAGACTGCCTTTCTTACAGACTTGTATTCACGGGTAAATCAAGTGAACATATAATAACAGGATTTTGCTGGTCTTTTCTAAAGTATGCTTATATTTGGGGCGGGGGAGAAAAAGTAACTACAATTAATTTTACCTTTAGGTGTTGGAATTGGTCTCTCAAGTCCATCTGCATGACCTAAGGGGTCATTTGAATCTGGAATTTCCATTTCACCTAGGGGAAAAAAAAAAGATTTTGTTGAACTGAGGTTCTGAGTTAATCTTTTTCTTAAACAGCATTACGACAGTGAGTTCAGCAAACTCATTCAGTCCAGATCCTGGGTCCAGAGTAGCACACAGGAAACATCTACTAACAAGGTCAGGATTTATCCATTGCAGATTAGAAAACTTTACGATAATTTACCTTGTGGACTTACCTTGTGCTTGGCAAATACAGGCACCATTAAAAACTACTTTCCAGTTCTTACGAGAATAAAATTCACACAAGTTTTACAAAGAACGCAAACATTTCCTGAAAGCAGTGCTGGCACAGCAAATTAAGAAGTACCTGAGCTTTATTGACAATCTCACGCTGACTTTCTTATCCTTTTCTCAGCCACGTCCCTAAAAGATATCTCCCAGAAATGAAAATATAATAACGATTAGCCAAGTATTCCAAAGAGTGATGAAACAGATGGACATCTTTCTGTGTGCCCTCCTTGTTTGTGTCTAACATATATCAGAACAAGCTAGAAACAATGTCTAGCCAGCAGTTGCTGCAGACAGCAGGCAATACTGCCATGTTCCTTTGCTTTTGCAGGTCTTACAAAACCCTGACCATTATAAAGCGTTCACCTGTCCGCTCTCCTTTTTGACAATATGATGCTGTGAGGAACAGAGCTGATCTTATAAATCAGATAAAGCTGTAGGGGTGCTTTTACTAAAACGACTTCTCAAATTACATCCCCTATATTTTTGTATTTCCTAATTTACATTCAGTCATCCAAATTCCTTATCACCTCAGCATATGACCAAGAGAGCATGCAAATCTAAGGTCATCAGGATCCAAAGTGAAAGATCTGTTTTTTGTTGTAGATTTGTTAGGGTTGTACACGGTAATGTTTTGGGTAAGATAAAACTAGGGAAAAAGCTCTCCTTCTTCCTTTTGTCCCCATTCCCTTTTCTTCAGACTAAACCCCACAACAACACCCTGACTGCAAGTCACAGTGACGAAACACAAGTAACCCCATCCCTATCTTCCACCACATTATGAAAGAAGAAAAGAATCGAGGGCATGGTGCAGACTCAGTGCCTGACTTTCTACCGTACAGAAGTTTTGTTGATTTGTTTGATTCACTGTGAACTGATGAATGCATGATAGGGATATTTCTGTCAAATTTCAACAGAGATACATTACGTCTCATTTTTACCAAGGGGCAGCAAGGCAAGTTCACCTTTATTCCCTTGCTTCTGTTTGGCCTCCTCTATGTTGCACAAGGAGTTTAGAATGGGACAGCAACATTTACTGGCCACAAGGAAGATAAATCCAAGAAGAGACGTTGGAGTAAAAAGAAGAGTCAGAAAAGCAACTGTTCTTTTAGTCCACAAGCACCTGCACTTTGGCTTGTTCTGGTGATCATAATCCACCAGTACTCACCCATGAAACATTATTTGTAGAAGCCCATTCTTAGGGACACTTGGTTGCTTAACACTCATACCTCCAGACTCCAAACTGCCCGAAATCTTAGTGGCACTTTTGGTTTAATACCATATGTTCAGCTTTAAAATAGTTGTTTCCATTTCTTCAGTCACTTAGTGGGATTCACAACAGGAAAAAACATTGGAAGATCAGATAAATGAGCACAGAAATGTCTTCCTCTGTCATCCCTCCTTCCGAGGGAGGGAGGAATCTCTTAAAGATCTCTTAGAGATTAAGAGAAAAATATCTTAATTTTTTAAAGCATTTTAAAACAAAGATGGAAAGAAACAAAAGCATTTCCTGATCTGAAGATGTTTCAATAATAGTTTTCTGTGATTCACTCTTGTGCTTGATATGTTTATGTCTGGAAAAAACATTAATCTCCAGTGTGCTTTACCAGAGAACAATTACAAACCATAGACACCACCTACCAGCAAAGTCTCCATAACTAAGCAAAGTTAAAATTGAAAATCCTTTGTGTACTTTTAAAGTTATAAATACAAAACAGATCCGTCACTTCAACTGGCTTCTATGAAAGAAACATGTATGTTTTCTGTAATCTGCAAAATTCCACTTTGACCACATTTTTTATGAATTCCAAGCTTTAACCCTAAAGTTTCTGTACTACAACTTAAAACACCAAAAAGTTATTATCCATATGAAATATTAAGCTTTTTACACCACAAATGCTTCTTGATCAGATGACCAACAAGTCACTACAACCAAATAAAACCTTTTCCTCCTGAGTTAAACAAAATTTAAAAATCCTGCGGTCAAGAACTTCAAGGAAAAACCTATGTGTTCCTGTTGAATATTATTCTCAGTGCTTTCTGATTTTGCATTAATAACTTAGTACATTTTTCCTGCTAGGAGTAAATCCATGGTGTTTTCCTTAACAGATAATAAATCTTGTTAAAGATTTTTTCTTTAATTCCCCTCACTGTAGTGCAGATGCATCCCTGATCATGTGCCATCACCAACTCTTTGCAGTCTTATTCTTGTTTGAAGACCTTTACACAACTATGCTCCTGTCCACATCTGATTTTTAACTTATGTCCCTTTTCCCACTTTGTTTATTCAGTATTTCAGTAAGGGTACCCCATTTTGCTTTTCTTCTTCCTCCTTTCTCTATCTTTTCCTGGAAGCATTTTAATGTGTTGTTCCACTGCCTGAAGGGGAGAAAAACCCACAAAGTAATTTTAGGTGTCCAACTTTCACCGTCAGTCTTGATCAGTAAGCAACTACTGCTAGAAAAGGTATAATTGTTCATTAAACTGATTTTAGATGCAACAAAGATATTAGATAGTCACATCTTTTTTCATATCTATTACAAATACAGCATTGTCATACAATGCTAAGAAAAAAGGTAGACTTGCAAACCACAAAATTGACAGAACAACACACAAAAGTTGTTATTAAAAACTGGTAAGAAGAGAAATGTTCAATATTTGAACCTTACATGTGATATTATCAACTCACACTGGCAAGAAGTATGCTAACTAGCATGCTGCTACATAAATATGTAGCTAACCGAAGACAAATCAATCACCATTGTGTCTGGAAAGTGTCTCAATGAACATATCCACATTGGTGTATGAGGAACCCTCACAGTACTGTCTAGGTATGTACAGAAAACAGCTGCACAGGCTTGTACAGTCCAAGCCTGAAAGAGTTCCTGGCAGAGGGCTTTGGGTGGCCCAGATGTTCCTGGAATGGAGAAGACAAAAAAGAAATGGCTAAAGGGTATACAGGCTATCAAACTCTCTTATTTAAGGCTACTAAAGAAAGTGAAGCAGACAGGGAATGGAAGTAAAGACAGACCTGACTGAAAATAATGGAGACAAATGGAAAGAGGTGAACATGGGAAAGCTTATTCTTAATATAAGATTTGTTCAGAACTGACCATGATTACTGAGGACCAAGATCTTGGGCTCAGAATGGTTAGTTCCATCAAAATTGAGCTCAGTTCTCAGAAGCAGTAAAAAAAGCAAATCCAGTCAGTACTGGATATTTCCAGGAAAGGAATAAGGAGTAAAACTGAAAGCATCATGATGCTGTTGTGTAGATTTATGGCTTGTTCTCATACATTGAACATTGCGTACTGTTGGGGTCCCCTCATCTCAAAAAGGGTACAGAAGAGTTGAAAGAGTTTCAGAGAAGAGCAGTGAGGATAATTAAAGTTATAAACCAGGTTTTGTACAACTGCTAGGATTTGTCGCTCTGGGAAGGAGATGGCTGAGGTCAACGACAGTAAAGGTCTATGGGGTCATCAGAGTTTTAGAGAGGATGGACCAATCTCTTGGTAAAAGAAATGGCAGTATGAGGGGAAAAACAGTAAAAAGCAATTTCAAAACAAAGCTAAAACAAGGTAAAGTTTTCTCAAACAAGATGTACTTAGGCTGTGGGCAGAGTTCACATGGGCTACAGGTGAGACCAGGGAAATTCATGGAGAAAAATCTATTCAGACCTAACTAATTCATAGAAATCTTATGCAGGCAAGGAAGTCCCTAAGCTCAAAATGGCTGGAGGCTGGGTAAACACCCAGCAAAAAGTAGTACTATGTACACCATACCTCTTCTTAGACTTTTACTTCAGCATCTCCTTTCTGCTGCCATCAGAGCCAAGACACAGTGTTGCATAGATCTCTCATCTGCTCCAGTATGGTTACTCTCACTTTTTTTTTGCATATGTTCTCTGCTCAGACATTAAATGTATCACAGCTTATTTCTGAACACCCATTTCTTCAGTTTACATTTGCAGTGATAGTGTCAGGTAGAAAAGATCACCAGCGTCTGTCCTCCTTGCACATTGCATGACCAGACAAGACCAATATAACCAGAACTCAGCCTGAATGCCAATTGCCAGTATGGGACAATGTATGTGCCAGATGTGCCACATATCAGATCCGCAGGAATACCCCTCTTTTCAGGGACCACACAGTTAAGCAAAATGCAGATGCTGTAAACTGCTCACCCACACGAAAAGGATTTCTTAACTTTCCAGGGCAATAAAGGAAGCAATTTCAATTTAAGGAAAACCCCAGTTCCAAAAGAGAAACCATATTAAAGTTGGTGTTCCACATTTCTGATGTACAAAATACATTGTGTTCATTCAACTTACTACAGCAAACTGCAGCAAGAAAACAAGCAGTATAGAAAACTCTTTTCCAAACTGAATATAAATACTTCTCCTGAAAGTATGAGGAAGATTTGCTTGCTGACAAGGACCAGCGCAGGTAGCCCCACTGCTCCATTTTAGGCACCAATGATCAACCAAATACACAAACAAACATCCTATATTATTGAGACAGGATAACACACATTCAAAAACTAAGTTGCCCAACTGATCACAATGCCAACTCACAAGGCATACACCACTCATCATAAAAGAGCTAAATTTTTCCCTCCGAAATGGTTGTGAGTTCGCAGCTCATTCATTACTTGAGAGGTAATTGCAATAAACAGAATTCAAAATGCTCATGGCCATAAGCAGACATCAAAACAATACATTAATCTTCATCAAAAAGCCAGTCACAGGAGGCAGTTATCATAATTGATACCAGGGACAAACCAAGGCCTCAGCCTCACACAGGAAGAGAATAACGAAGTCAGGTATTTTCAACCAGAGTGGGCCTGATTAATTTAGAGCTGTTAAGGGCTGGCTGATGCAATGCCGTGCAATGTTAATAACTGTCTTGCAGTTCTTGCAGAGCACAGACAAGATCTTAAAAGACGGGAAATTGCACAAATAGTTCCTATTATTTATTAAAAAGAGTAAAAAGGGAGTGCCAGAGAAATATAGACCCATCAGCTTAACTTCAATTCCTGGAAAAATAATGGAACAAAGAGGTTATTTTTAAGTATTTACAATAAAGCAGGGAGATGAGTAATAACCAACACAGAAGCCAACACTGAATTGGCTTACATGGATTAGAACTGAACATAAGTCAACAATCTCAAGCTATTGCAAACAAGGCAAATATCATACTGGGACACACAAACAGTAGTAATCCTTCCAGTCTCCTCAACGCTAGTAAGGCCCTGGAGTGCTTTCTCCAGTTTTTTGTATTCCATTTCAAGATGGAAGTGGATCAAACTGAAATGCTACAACCAGTGCCATGAGGATGGTCTACAAAACATGACCAACAAAAAATAAAAATGGATGACTACCACACCTGCTTAGTCTGGAGGAGATTAGGCATGGACTCAGAGCTAGCACTCTTCAAACACAAAGGTCTCAGTGAATGAAACTTTCCAGGCAAGCATCTATTGCATATGATACTGCACAGATACAGCTAATGCTTCTTCTCCCAGGGTGAAACAGGACCTCTTAAGATCTTTTCCAGTCTCATGATTCTATGAGGAAAACAACCATCCTTCTACCATTGTATGTTAAATCCCAAAGCTTACAAATAAATCCTTCAACACTAACAATTACACATAGCTACAATTAGGGAAACTGCAGATTTTTGTTCAGCCATTCCTTCCACTCATCAATAATCCTGTTTCTGGAGCTGAAACTATTTTCAGATTTAAACAGCAACCTTTGCTTCCTGCGGCTGTAACCTTTGACTCAGGTTCTAACTTTCTTCCAATAACATAAAACTCCCAAACTCCCTCTCTTCAGCCTAATACCCTCTAATATTCTGTTCTTTTCTTCATAAAACTTTGTTGACCTTCTGTCAATTACTAACCTCTGGAGCTCCCAAACAAAGGACCCACTGTACCCTTTGATTCAGCTGCCAATCTGATTACTTTGGCTGGGGGAGGCAGGCTGCTTGGGTTGCTGAATCAGGGCCTTTCATTGAAATTTCTCTTTTCCAACATCTGCAGCCCCTGGCAACCAATTGCAGAGGGGGCTTGGCAGACCTGTAAAGGGTGGTGAATAGTCTACAAAAGATGCAGTTTGTAGCACAAGATCAGTGCGCCCCTTTCACAGTGGTAGCAGATTAGAGCCTCCACAGCACACGTTGCTTAACTGCTGCAGCTTCACATAAAAATAGTGAAGGTGGGGGAAATAACCTGCACTTTTTGTTGCAGTTGCTCTACTCAGACAACTGTGAAGTCCGAAAAACAGGCACTTCTTAGCTTGCTATCAGCTTGCAAAGCATACTATTCAAAGGATAGTATGTTAACTAGTTAATTTAAATTTATTCTTTAGCCATCCAAAATTCTTTAAAATTACTTTCAGCTAAATTCATAGTAATAAAAAGCTCTCACTGTAAGACCATTAGAAAGAGAGTAAGCTTTTCTAAGCCTGCTCTGTTATAACATCAAAATAATATTAAATAAGTATATTTAAAGTAAAACCAACACCAGCCTGCAAGTCACAGAACCTTCAGAAAGCTGGTAGAAAACACAGACAAGAAACCTTTTACAAGAGCCAGGGTTGAGTTATACAGAATAAATTCCCACAATTTATAAGCAAATCTCTTGTTCCATTAGTGTGAATTTTCCCCTCTTCATATTTTTTTCTATTTTACCTAATAGCTGTATTGAAATGGTTTCATTTCAGTAAGTATCAGGAAAAACACTCTTGTAAAATGTGGGAACAGCACTAGGGGACAAAGGCAGATCTGAGGTTTATGATACGTAGCAATGAAAAGGGCTTCATTATTTGTTTTGGACAGAAAATTTATCATTAATTTAACATAAAATTCCAAACAAACACAAATGTTAAACCACCTTCATTCTGCACAGTGAGACCTCATTTCTCAAACACATCTTAACAGAGATTCAAAATCCTATACTTTGACATCATTTTGTCAGTTAAATGCATAAAGAGGGAATCTGCATATTGCATTAATCTCTGTTACTGTGAATGTTTGTGTTCACAGACTAATCCAAGATAGACTAGTCGTCTGTTCTGGAAAACTAGTAGTCAAGTGCATGATGAAAAAGCTGCTTTACAAATTTCACAAGGTTCCTGCAGGAACTTCCTCATTTAATAAAAAAATCCTTATTAACCCACCATCAAACCATGCTCCAACACAGTAAAAGAAATCAGCACAAAACTGCAGAGAAGGGATGATTCTCGACTTCCACACAGAGCTGCAACGAACCTCCAAAACAGAAGAAAGTATACTGAAGATGCAGTTTATCTTCTTAGTCATCAGCCAGGCACCTCAACAACTACTATGAAGTCAGTGTGAAAAGAGCTAAATCAGGTAAGTCATTTAAAATATTATTACCAGGGATTCAAATACAGACTTCAATGAATACTTTGATTTATTTTAATGCCTCATACTGTTAATGCATATTTTACATTAACCACACAGCTTCAATTGCACTGTCAATCTTTACCCCTCCATTATACAACCCTCATCATTGAGCTTAGCTATTAAATAACTTAGGTACTTCCTCCTGCAACTCATATTTGCCACTTAAAATGCAGTTCAGAAATGTTAGTGAGACAAACCAAAGGTAAAGATTTATTCAGATTTCATTCACACAGAAACCTTCATTAACAGCTGTTGCAACGTTACAGTAAAACAAAGAGCACCCATGGAAAAGAAGATACTCATTTTAAGTCACCATTTTCAGTGCACAACCGATTTCTGAACATGATAAGCTTTGGATTACAAATGATTCTATTAATTCACAGCGAAAACACTCTTTTGATAAAGTTACAAGGAAGTCCAGCTCCTCTTCTTTTACAACACAGAGTAGAGGTCATTAAACAGGAACCCAGCCTGCATGGAGGAATATCCAAATCCTATTTTCAAATCTTAGGACTTCCTGCAAAGTTCTGGCCAAGTGACCTTAGGCCAGATTGCTAAAAGTATTTGATGCCAAAAGATGCAGACAGATGTCTACCAGGATTTTCAAAAGCATGTGGGCACCCAAATCTCATGTCCACAGTAAATATCCCTTAATCTTTTGTACCTCAGTTGCCCAGGGGCTGAGAGGGGGAAAGGTTAGCTCCCTGATGTGGTTCCTAGTGCAGCTGCATGAGTGTTTGAGTCAGCACAAGTAAGGGAGCAGCACGGAAGCAAGAAGCTGGGGCAGAGAAAAGGCGGGAGCGAGTTTTTTGATGACTGTGGTGATTTATGCCACTTTCAACTAATCACTGAATTCCAGACTTAAACCTTATTCCTGCACACTGTGGCAGAGAAACCTTGTAGTCGCTGCAGAGCGCTAGCTTTGCTCCTAGTAAAGAAAGGCAAAAATTAAAGCACTATTTGGAAACAAGTTAAGATGTAATTATGCCAAAAAACCTGTTTTGAATGTTTAATAAATAAGAATGAACTCCATGGTATTTACAGTGTAAAATACTTGAGGCTTTTTAAACCACAAATGCATTTCAATGTCATTTCTAATTTAGCAACAATGGAACTAAGTCTACTAGCTATCACAAACATAGCTTTTCTGTACAGCTATATGTTGAGCAGTCCAAGCCAATATACCAAGGAGCATATAAAAGCCTTGAACCATGGAAAAAACACAAGTCATTCTGGATTTCATAACAAATGGTCTTTGTTGGTAATGCATTATGTTAAAAAAAAAAAAAAAAGTAAAAAAAAAAGTAAAGCAATTGTGGGTACATTCCAAAGCTCTTCACCACCTCAGCTGTAAAATCACAGTTTAAACACAACCAATAGAGGCTCTGAACACACCTGCAGTAGCTCAAAGAACACCAAGCAACGTGATAATTATCCATGGCATTATTAGTGATTGATTATTTTACTGCTTCTGGCTGTGAAAACAAAATAGTCTCAACCAAAAGGTTGAAAATAATCATGATTTATGAGTATAACACTCCATCAACTGGGATAAACAACGATTTTCACAGTGCTCTTTTTTCTGAAAAATAATTTAGAATCCAAAAATGCCAGTCCTGTTTGCAGCCTTAGGCTGAAATCTTTAAGACTCCAATTCAGAAAAACACTCCTAGTCAGACAGACACTTGAAAATGGGCTTATTTCTAAGCACACACTTAAATGCTTTCCTATATTTCAAGCAAAAAACATTAATGTCTCTCAGTCTAAGTGGTAATATAAAAACAGCACAGATCACAACCGAGTGTAACAGAATATAGTAGAAGCTGCTTTTACCTATCCTAATCGTTATTCTGACTGGGTTGAGAACTACAGTCAGTGGAACTACTGTAAGTGTAAAAAAACCTTCCTCCAGTTTGTTTAGTTTTCACTCTCTAATTGTATTTCAAAAGCAGGAATTGCAGCACCAGTCTGGGAAGGTAGAGCGGTTACAGCCAGCCACTGCTCTCCGGAAAATAGTGAGAGTAAATGCCACTTTTGTATTAATCAGAGCATTTTTTGAATGGTAAAAGTACTTATGGGTAAGTATCATAACCTTCTTCCTGACAGAAAGGATACAGTGGAGACCAAAGAATAATTAATTCTCAAACCCCACTGCCTGAAACTAAACAGTAATTTGAGAAACCTGGGCACTCAGGCAGGAGGCCTGGGTTATCAATATTCTAAGAAACCAAGGCTGGCAAATGAGCCAATGATGATCATCCTTAATAAAATCATTAAATAGAGCTCCTGTTCTTTCCTAGCACCAAGCATCACAATTTTTTAAAAGATCCAAGTAGATAGAAAAGTATGCTTCTGGCTATGTGGAGCTCTACCTACCCACTTGGGATTCGTCTCCACTAAGTCATATTAGAACATGATTTTACAGTTATGCTGCTAATATGTAACACCAAATACTGTGTTCAAAGAGAAGCAGCTGCTCAATAGTCAAAATTATTTCTTACTATAGGTTTCGCTCATGACCTGTTGGCATAATGTTAAATACACCGTTTTCAATTCTTAGAGACGGCAAATTTCTTTTTAATGCAAAGTATCTTGGTTTCTAATCAAGCGCTTCAAATTCTTAATTTTCTGCTGAAAGTCCTCTATATAATGAGTAATTAGTTATCGTCTGTATACCCAAAAAAAGAATAATTCCTGTCCCCCACTAACAGTTCAGTTTGTACTGACAGCTGTGAAGCAAGTATGGAGGGAGCAAGTCAGTGTGCAGGTGGTGTGGCCGGGCAAGTCACAAAGTGAGCACTCCCAGCACTTGTGACCAGATCAAATATTGTTGGTGGCTAAACATCATTGCGTGAGAGTGTGTGCGCGTGGGTGCACATTTGCCTCTGTGTGTAGAAAATGGAGGACAAAGATAAGAAAGGATGCCAGGATGTAAAGGAAACTAACACCTGATCTACATTTTAGCCATTGAAAAATGCAAACCAGTTATTCTAACTGAAAGTTTAAAAGATACCTTATTGATTTGTTTTAGTATGGTTTTCTATATTTTCACAGTTATTTATATGGAGTTATTTATTTAAATAACATCAATAATAAAGTTTAAATAATATTTATATTTCTTCATTTGAAAGTAAATATCTAAACCACACAGTGTTTCTGCTAATGAGCTGCTTGTCCAGTCTAGAAAGGAAAAATCTTTTTCTTCATACTGCAGAATCTGTCTGACTTCTTGGATTTCAACTGAATGCATACAGTGAAGTCATAATGGTCGTCTGCTCTGAAAGAAACTCCCATTTCTGTTTCTCCTGTTGTTTAAACTACCTTTACTGCTACAGGGGAAAAAAACCAGTTCAGATGCGTAAGAGGACTTTGATACAGTTGCTCTTTGTTATTTGTCTTTAATTAACGGAGCCAAGCAACACTTCTCTGCATGAAAAGAGATGGGATATTATTTGCTTACTCCTCTCAAAAACAATAATAAAAAAAGAGTAGAGCCCTGAGGCGGAAAACAGAGTGAGCAGAGTGCTTCCAGATGTGGATACATGGCCTTTTCAGTGCGTGGACAGTGAAAGAACTAAATGAAAACCTGGTCACCGTCCCACTGATTCTAGCCAACACAGCCATTTCCAAATGACATAACGATGCATAGGAGACCCTTTCCGCCGTATCTGCCTGCAAGCAAAGCAAGGAGCAGCTTCCCTAACCCAGCGGTGCAGAAGACAGCCAGGCGTGCACTCGCTAGCAGACGGGCTCAAAGCACTTGGCAGTTTCCACCCAACTGCTACATATTTCCCCAAGCCAGGCAGGGATTTCCTAAGCTCCCACTATCATTCCTCATTATCCAGTTTAATGATTGTAACTGATGCTAATCACAAGATCAGCCTTAGCCATTTTATTACGATTTCGTTTCAGCAGCAGCATTCAAGGCTGCCACGCTGCCATTTTAATGAGTCCTGAAAGCAACTGGTGTAAAGTGCAGTGCACTTTCAGAGTTGCATCTTCCCACCAAAGAGCTCTGAATCTTGCATGTATAAACTCCTATTTTGCAAACTACAAACTTTCCCACCTTTTTGTTACTGTGACAGCAGGACTGACATAGTTTTTTGTTCATCACATGGGTCACTTTTGCTTCTACATCGTCAAAAATACTGTGGCTGTAAAACACCTGTTTTCATGACATGTAAGCGAGAAACAACACACACAACCTAATTTTAGATTGCAAAGTTAACTCGTGGCACTAAGCCATGACCTCAAATTCTTACTTATATATTGAACAAATCTTGTCTGAAAGTCACATACAACCACAGCTGAGATTTCATAGATGTGTTTTCAGAAAAGCACTCACTTGAAGCGATAGCCTCTTATTTTTAACAAATGCAATGAAAAGCTCACATCTGTGAGTAAACTATTGCAGTCATAATCATAGATGGGAGTGGAACAAGCTCTGTGGAACCAGCAGCACCTACTGCTGGAAAATTGGTTGGTTCCACCCCTGAAGTGCGAAGCTCACAGAAGCCAACAGCTACTCCAAGCAACTGCCAAACATGCTGGTCTTCATTCCTAATACTTCTGAGCCACAATGCAGATCCCTCAGCTTTGCGATTAAAAAAGATTGTGTTTTAAGGAAGAAGAATGTTCTTAACAGTGAGAATTAAAATTGGGACATACTTGTATTCTTTTTTCATGCATTTTATTATGTTTCAACGTTTCAAAATATACATAGCAGGTATTCTGCTCAGATCCAAATGTTACTTTTATATTTGATACATTCCCTTGCAACCACTGTTTACTTAATCAAAGTGGACAGCTGTGGTTTTCATTATCCTTACACAAATATTTGCACAGGTATTACTCACTTGTGTTATACATTACCATAAAGTTTTGCAAGCAAAAGCCAACCGTGCCAATCTAAATGTCCTCACATATGAACTTTTTGTAACGAGTGTGAGCAATTGCCCAATAAATTGTTTCAAGTGTATAAGCAGTTGCCTCCCTTCATGTTAGTTATGGACAGCTTTATAATCACATTGCCTCCAAAGTATAGAAAAAGACTGCTAACTCTAATAAGCAGGAGAGGATGTTAGAATCAGAATACGTCTGTATACACAGCAATCAAAGCAGCCATTACAGCAGAGAATAACATTAAGAAATTACATGATTTTAGGTACTTGTAGGAATCTTAAGACTTTGGCTGATAATGAAGCTTCAGTGGAAGTGTCCCATCTGGCGTACATGGAAGCAACGTATGCATAGTTGGCACTTACAGCGAAATGGAAAGACAGAAAACTGCCGAGCTTAATGGGCAACATTTTAACTGCAAATGCTCTTGTTTATTCTCAATACTGGGTATATTTTACAATACCAACTGGTTTTCCTCCGGTATTAAAATAGAAGCAGAATCAAATCTTTCCATCCTGACTTGCACACATAGTCAAACCACTTTCTCTGCACTATGTGAATTTCCCAGGTCTGGCTGGTACGGAGCCCGTCAGATAATTACCAGCTCGTTCTGTGCTACTGCGCAGGCTGTCATCTGCGGTATTTGGCACAGCAGCTGATTCAGAGAGGGAACAGCCAGAAATGGAGAAGATGGCAGTTTGAGCTCAGCACGCACAGATCAGGGGCTCAGTCAAGATCAAAAGGAGCCAAGCTGTAGGAGTGACAGCGGCAAGCCCAGTCAAGCAGGGTGAAAAAGGGAAACTCACAACAGCACAAGACAGTTGGCTGGAAAGATGACTTCAAAGCAGAGTGCATTTCTTCTCACTTGTCTGACCATTTTGCTGCACACACTAGTCAACACCAATATGAAGCCAACAGTTTGTTTCCGATCAAAAGCATTCATTTCCTGTTATGAATTAAGCCCAGTTGCTTGAGTTTAACCTGACAAAGCTCCACAGCAATAGAAATAGTTATCTGATGGTTGCCTGGGGGCTCAGCCTCATTTATGGTAAATAACATTTACATGACAAAAGACTATCATAAAAATTAGCAACCACTAGCTATCCTTGCTAGCAGTCACAGAGATGCCATCATTAAAGTGGTCAGAGGTGATCTATCATGATACCAAAGACCAGGAAAGTTTATTACATCTGCCACCAGCTTCATGGAAACAGAGCTTTTTCTTCTCTAGTACTATCCAGCATTAATTTCTCAGTGCTTACCTTTTTAAAACGTTTGTTATTTACAACAATTTTTTTTGTGAGCATCCAGCTGTTTCCTCCTCACTCTGTCAGGGTATGTAAGAATCTACATCTTCCCATAATGAAATTCAACTACAGCCAAATTTTTAAATCTTGGCAGAATACTTGCATTAGGTAGCAGTTACTATGTTACTAAAGGTATGGGAGGTTATTTTCCCTGATATGTATGCATGTTCCCATGCTTTGGGAAATACTTAGGGAATTCTGTTCAAAGCACCAAGTAAGATGCTAACCACAACCTAACCATTAGCTGTCTGCTGTGGCACTGAAGAAATGCATCTTTGAAAAGACTGGAGTGGTTATTTGCATGCGCTTCACTTTGTATCACAAGACATGAAATTAAGAATACATGGGGCTAAAGCTTCTCTGGATCTTCCACTACATCTACTACTCACTGCCTCTTAGGTTTTCTACAAAGCAGCGAACATGAAAGAGACTTGGTGATTTACAGTCCAGCTCTATGAATGTAGATAAGATCTGGTCAAAGATCTAAAACAAAACAAAGAACTCTGTTTTATTTGTGGAATGGCTTCTCAAATATTTAAAACTACTATGACCCAGAAAGCCAACCAATTGATATATTGCCCTCGACCTTGTCATTCTTGGCTAGTTTGTTTTTCTCTGCTCTGTCTCTGTATTCTGTCTCATATATATTAATCTGAAATACCTAACCTCACTCATGTGATAAAGTAAGCACTGTACAGATAATAGGTTATTAAGTGCTCTGCTCAGTTACTTGCTTGTCCATGAGTATCTCCTGTCTATGCAATATGGCAGAGACATCGTTTTTGCTAGTATGACTTTTCAGAAAAAAAATATCATTAGAAAAGCCTATTAAGATGCCTCCTCAGATAATGAAAGTCATACCTGAAACATATTCTAAGAATATTTATTTTCATTTTGTTTATTTATTAAATGAAATTATATATTATTTGCATTTTCTCCTACTTGGAAAAAAATGAACAGTAAATTACTTTATTCCTCAAAAAAGAAAATTCTCTGTATATTTATAAACATCTCTATCTCCAATAAAACTAAAAACCAGTCAAACTGCTAATGCAGGAAATTTTAGTTGTAACACAAGGTAAGTGAACTCCATTTTCTCCTTATACTTGCCTCACTAACAAAACATATACCAGTCTTTGTAACAGAGAGAAGCAGTAGTAAACTTGAACACGCAAACATGACATGTCAATCTAAATATAATAAACTAATAGTAAAAAATTTTATTGTGCATATAGAGGAAACAAAACAGGCTGCACTACCTATACGTATTTCTCTCTCCTGTTTTTCTCCTTTTCTGCACAAAAATAAGTATACAAAAAATCCAAGTCCTCCCTCCAAAACCTGTAAAAGAACCTAAATTTCACAGCTCATGCAGAAATTGAAAGATAGGTCAGAACTGAGCATCTGGCACTGCAATTCTTGCATGCTTACAACGGCTAATAGGAGTTTGAGAAAAGAACAATAACGGATGAAGTCCTTAACTGGCACAAATCCCTTTCCAGGAAAAGTTCTACAAAATGGCAAAAGTAAAATTAAATTATAATGACAAAGAAGGAGATTCATACAGTGCAAAAGTCAGCTTTGAGGAACACATATCCTTGCCACAGCACAGCAACTCAACTTTTAGTAGCCACAGAAGGCCTGAATTCCCTTACCATAATCCACCCTTCTACCCATCGCTTTCCATGAGACAAAGGCTACTGCAAAATTTCAGTCACTTGGTTTGGCAGGACTTTGTGAAACTACTTCATAAACAAAACAGGCAACATATATACTGTATTATGTTACTGTAATAAGGCTTTTAAGCAGATTTGAAGTGACCTTATTGGCCTGAGTCATAAAATGGTAATTCTTAGTGGACTTACAATTTATGGTAAGACGTGACTTGAGCAACAGGCCCTTGCTGCTTTAGTCAGTACAAAAGGCTATATCACGTTCTGATTTATTGCATTCTGATTGCTATTTTTTTAAAAGAGATTTATAACAATGCCATTAATAGAACCCCAGTACAACGACAACAAGCAAGTCAATAACAGAACACTTTCATATGCATTTTGCTTTTCAAATAAAGAATCTAACACTCAACACTAACCTCAAAGTGCTAGCATATCAACTACAACTACTATATCAGCTAGGTTAGTATAAGAGTCAGTTATGTCAGTTCACTGCAAAAGTGTGCCTGATGAGGTATATTGAGCAAAATCATTCATTACAGGATACAAGTATGATTGAATTCCTGTAGTTTTCCCACACTCCAGTGACTAAGCATTCAAAAGAAGCTGCTTGGGTGCAGTAATGCTAACACAGAATAATAAAGTAAGGTGAAGCCTTTACGTTAAGTTGACATTTTCCTCCACAGACTTTCTATCTAGGGTTTGTAAGAGAAAGAGCTCAGGGAGACTGAGCACAGGTTGGTAAACAGCAGCAGGGACAAAGGCTGTGATTACTACTCATCCCACTTCAGTCAACTGGAATACAAAAAAGGCTGATCAAAATTTAGACTTGCTTGGAGGACGTCTGGAGACTAAATTATAATTCAGTACCAATAGGAATGAAATTATTCAATTCAGCACTACCTTTGCCTTTTTTGTAGTATTAGACACTGCAATTTTCTGACAGTTTCTGGTATTTCAGTTGTGCGAAACCTTTTCAAGAGTGGAAGTTATGCATAACTGATGTGAAGATGATTACAGGACTCAAGGATAGAAACAAATAGGCTTGTGTCAAAAATTCATGTGTTAATTCTTTGCTATACCTTGTGTAATGGGCCCACAGAAGCATGTCTTCAGGATGGGAGAATAAAGTGTTGTGTTAGTTGTACAAATGAGAAGCCTTTTGAAATTTATAGTTTAAAAAATTCACATCCACCTAGAAAAAGATGTATTAGGGAAAAAAAAATCTCTTTCAGATTTCAAAGTTTTCAAAAATAAGACAATTTAAGAAAAGCACTTGTATTTATATTGCCTCTCAAATACTGTAGGCCAGAAGTGATTAAGACATAAATGTTTACAAATCCCAAGCATTTGAAAATTTGAAGTTTTTTATTAGATTAGCAGAAAGCAGTTGCTAAACCCAAGAGAGTGCTCAGGTTTTTGTTAGCAAATATTTTTCTCTTTTCTTTACGGGGCATTAATCAGAGTCCATCCATTCACCTCAAGCTGCAGCTTGTCAGGAAACCTGCTGTAGTAATTCTTGTCTCTGCCATTCTTTCACCTCTAAGTCTTGATTTCAGTCCAGATAAATAGAGACAAAAATGCTTTACCTCCTGTTTGTACCTGTGATCCCCTAGCTATGGTGGAGGCCATTAGACATTATTTTTATTATGCATAGAAATAATTAAGAAATTCTGACAGTGAAAATAGTTCCCCAGATCAGGTCCTTAGAAGGCGCCATACAAACACACACATTGGGTAACATTTCTGGGTAAGCTGGGCAAGTGTATGAGCCACAATGTGCAACGCAAAAAAGCCCAGTCTTTGCAACATGAGTTGTAAGTGCAGCCTGAATCACAAAGGCAGTGGACAAGAAAGCCTGAAGTGACAGAGCCGCTGCCCCCTCATGCATGAACTGCAGCAGGGCAGCAACACTTCAGATGTATCTCTTGGCACCTTCCACCCCTGCTGCCTGGAGCTGCAATTCCCCCAGGTAGCCTGCAGAAAGCTTCCCAATGGCAGATGTAAGGCAGATAAACTGTAACAGCGAGCTTTGTCTCTTCTGTGTCTACCGTAAGGTTTGCTGTTGTTTGAAATGAAGAATCTAAGGTGGTATCACCATCACGTTGACCTCTGCAAAGGACCTCTGAAGTTGCTACTTACCGTTCAGAAGCACTTTCAAAATCCCCCATACCACTAGAATCAATAGAGCCATTAGTAAACTTACTGTTTTCTTCCCCCTTGCATTTCCCCACTTAGCTGTTCTTTTCCTAAAAGGGTGAATGCTTAAGGTGGCAATCCTTACCCCGACAAACATGGGTGGACAGTCTATTCAGAAACTGCAGAGTTGCCTGCTGTGAAACATGTCACTGTTGTATTGCAATAAATAAAGTGAAGGTTCAGCA
>NW_009223639.1:43675-83406 GCF_000690835.1 Fulmarus glacialis | reverse complement strand
AGAGCGTCCTGCTTTAATTCTGTACCTTCACTCAGTAACATAGCACAGCACCTGGGTAGTTTATGGTTGCTTGTCCAGTCATATTCTCAGACTAACTGACAGTATAGACTACAGTGTTTTTGTAAATATTCTGGACAAGAGCCATAAAATACGGACCATTCTCTGTTTATTTAAAAAATTCCCTGGACCAAGGATACATTTCACCTTAGTCTACTCATGGTCAGTCTGCCCACCTTCCCTTTCCACCCATCTTTCCCTCTTTTCCTCTCTCCCTCTGTCTCCCCTTCTCCCCCACCCCAAGGAAAGCTCTTAACTTTCCTCACGTTTTCACTTTACCAATTTAAGCCAAGGGACTTGCACTAACCCGAGTGAAAATATTTAAATTTGCTGACTTAAAATTAGATCTTAAAAAGTTATGTTCTCACCAAAATTGACCAAATTTCTGAGGTGTTGGGTAAGCCATTTTCCACTGTGGTTCACTGAAATGACAGGTGTGTGGTTACTTTAGGGTAGAGGGGAGAACTGAGCTGCTTCCATTTATGTCCTTAGACATGGGGACTTAAAAGGCTCAGATCCGAAGATCTTGCATCTCTTCAACTAGCTAAGCATAAGAAAGAACAAACTTTTTAGATTATAGTCTAATTAGAAGCACACTTTTGACTCAACTAGCTTTCAGTATTAAATTATCTTTAAATCTTAACGTGAAGAAATTTCAATTAATATCTTTTGCTCTCCTATTCTTCTTCTTTCTTGGTTTTATCCAGGGAAAAGATGTTTATGACCTCTAAAATGTTGATTCATCACTCATCATGCAGTAGAGCACTGTGCTATGTTTACCACACTGCAAAGCTTAATGCATTTTGTGGAATTTTTTCTGCCAGATGTTGCCCTATTCAAAATTTGTACACAGCAAAAGAAGCATAACAGTGAAGTCCTGCCTTTTGGCAAAATGACAAAATAGACATACATTAAATGTCGGCTTTCCAGAGTTTACATCACTCACACCCCTCAGTCTACAAGGACCTACAAATTACAGCTGTCGAAGTTTTTGCATAACCTAAACTTTCAGCTCTAGAGAACCCTTACTTGTCTACATTTATTTATATTCTTGGTAATGGAGTGGTTCATTATTTATACTAGCTGTTTAAACAGTAACTGGGTTGTTTTAGGAATTGTGCATTTGTGCAGAGATGGGCTGTGCATTTTATGTATCTGAAGAAAACCAAAATTCTTCAGCCCAAGTAAGTTGACTTAAATTTGTACAATCATAAGAGTAAAATATTTTTCCCCAAAATCTTTTGCAATAGTTTTTGCAAGCAAACAATGTAGATTAAGTTCCTTCTCATGTCTACTACTCATGTTGCTTGACTGCTAGGATTTAACATTGTTAAATCTATAAACAGACATTGCTACATTTTCATGTCTCCTTTCATTTTTAAAAATGTGTAACTTTGCTCATGTATAAACAACAGCTCTGGAGACGTGTTATGGAAGAGTTATTACCTACATACTAAACAGTCTCCTAACTGAGCTTAAAACTGAGACTGCCGCTCTGCAGGTCTTCAAAAATAGAAATGGGTGAACCTTTTCAAATAGGGACCCCTTTGATCTTGAAGATTCACAGTGTCCACAGAAGTAGCAGGACCACTTGCATCTCTTATCTCCAGCATTTTGAATGCATGTTTCCTCTCAAAATTGACTGCATCAACAGAATTGATCATTATTTGCAGGCAATTGGAAACCTGGACTGTGTATGAATGACAAATACTCTGTATTATACTGTAAAGAGAGTGTTAACATAGGTAGGAGTATGCTGTATGTGCATAAATATGCACACAGTAAATATTAATTTGGATTTTTTCTCTCTCCAGTCCCATTCCTCCAGTATCTTTTAAGTACGTACCTTTAAAGAGATATTCAACAATGTAGAAATTCAAGCAATTTTCTGAAAACTAGTTCAAGACCTTAATAAAACAGCATTCTGGATCCCATATTTTAGACCTTAAAAGCCACTTAAGAAAGAAGTTAAGGATTTCATGGCAAAACACTGCTAGTGACCATGTACCCAGCACAAAGGTGAGTGTTTATGACTTCAGTGAGGTGGGATTTCCATTTCCTTTAATGAGCCAAGACATGAGACCCGCACTCTTAACTAACGCTTACACAGAAGCTGCCCCTGGGACAATACGTCTGTTTCTGCGGAAGCAAAGGAAAGTAGGTGTGGAGAAGGGGTGGGGGGAGATGGGAACGGGGACTTGGAGAAAGACCTGTGTAACTAGACCAAGACAATGATGGTAAGTGTGGTGTGGTTGATCTTTGGGCCAGAAAGGAGAGGAAGAAAGCACAACCGTGAAATTTTGCACTGGGAGTCACTGGTGACTCCTGTATTCCCCAGCTCTAGGTAGCACTGCATGCATTTTTGTTTCAAAGACTGAGCCCATCAACAGCCCTGGTCACCACAAAATACTGATTTCCAATTTGCTGTCTCTGGAACAACGGCTCTTGTTCACAGAACACAGTGGTTTTTTCAGAGCCCTTTGGATTTTGAGTTTGATGGCAGAAAGGCATTACCCCGGCTTCCCTGTCATAACATTTAATACTGGCAAAGACAGTGCCAACTATACCAGAAATGACACGCAGTATTTAGAGGTATCTTGTTTACTCCTATCATTCACTGTTTCTTCATTAAGTCAACAGACACATCTCAGACCTACAACACATGTGGGCCACAAAGTTAAAACTCTGCCTTACCACAACGGAGAGGCAGGCTGTGGTGTTTAGCCCAAGGCTCTAAAAACATGCAAGTCTCCTGACTGGAGAGTGGAGATTGGCTGGTGAGTGAGGAAGGGCATATTCGCCAGCTGTAAGGTCCACATCTGGCTGATCAGCCACGCCCCTTGCCAAGCAGCATGTGCTGCAACTTCGCTCTGGCAAACCAACCAACAAGGGGAGAAATTCCATATAGAGATCAATAAAAAGAAAGGCAGGAAAGCAAAGGGGAGGCAGGAGACCTGGGGAAGTCTGGAGAAGTCTTCAGAAGGGAATGGGGAGCTTGGATATGGAGGGACTGCAGGACTCTAGGAGAAAAGCTTAGATATAGCGGTATATGTGTAGGGAGAAAAGAGGTCCCAGTGGGGAAAAACAGGAAGCCAGCTGGTAAACGAAGTTCTCAGCAGAACACATACCCACCTGTCTAGTATAACCATAACCTCCTTTAATCACATCACCTAAGTCTGCGTAGCCTCAACTACTCTGACCTCACTCTCACAGATCAGAGAAGTGAAGGTTAAAAGTAAGCCAAGTCTTGGAAAGGTCTTTAAAAGATCTATGAAAAAAAGAGTTAAAGAGGAAAATAACCCATGGCATTTGAAATATAATTTGGCGGTCCCAATTAGAAAGCCACCGATGGATAAGATATACAACATCAAGTGCACAACTACTTTGCTCAAGCATATTCATAATTTGAAGTGGTACATTGTTTTATTTTTAAACCCAGGCTGAAAAGATTGAGTCTGCATGAGCACTAGCATTGGGTTTATTTTTAGAGGAATACACTAATAGCTTAATTTACAGGCAAGAATGAGAGCTGTTTGGGTAAAATACTTTTTAACTACAAGAATAATTAAATGTCGGATGGCTAATCTTCTTCCTCGAGCTTTTCAATTTCTTAATTAATATCTGGGAAAAGCTATTAGCTGCAGCTCATTGGTTGCAGCTGTAAAGTGCTGTAAAGTGCCAGACTGAGTCATTTCATTAACTACTGTTTTTGAAAGAACAGCTTGCTATCTAATGCTATAAAGTCATTCAACCTCCTGGTAGCACATGTGAAGAAACATAAGCCAAGCCAAAGCTTCCCCAGTCACTGTTTCTGAGGGCAGACCGACAGCAACAGAACAAAAACAGGGAAGGGGAAAAGTGCACATGGTTTGTATCTGATCTCTTAGCCTTTGTCATAAGGAAATGTAATCTGCACATACAACAAATTATGCTCTAGTCAAAATGCTTGTGTAGGTATCTGCTTCAGCTTCAAGCAGGGTTTTAGTTGTAATCTACAAGTTCATAAGACCTATGCAACCCAGTTGTTCCACAATCAGAATAATGGAGCTTCTGCTGTTAGGGAAAACGAAAACATAACTTTGGATAAAACAGCTATAGAGGTAGCCATGATTGTTTATTGTCTTGCTTATACCACACCACCAAAGTGCCAGCAGAGAGCAAGGAGAGCCAAAAGGATTTTAAGGAAGCAGAAATTTTAAACGTCTTTAATTCTTAGCAGTCTGTACTTACCCCTTAACATGCTGAGGTATCAAGCATATGCAAGAGTTGTGACTGATGTAAGAAACAGGATATTAAATACAGGCATTTACTCTTCTTAAATCAACCGGTCTGGATCTCTAATGCTACACAAACTAGTTTATGTGTGAAAAAGTACTACAGACCCTCATCATTCATTATAATAACGATACAGTCCAAACAGTTATTTTCTTTTGAAAAACAGCTTTATAATAAGTAAGCAGTACATTTTAACCTCGTAACAACATGCCTCAAAGCATCTTCTTTCATTAATATGGTTTGTCATTTTACAAAAATATATACTAAGGCTATTTGTATTCTACACAAAGCTAGAATGTAGGACTTGAAACAGAACACTCAACATTTAAGGTAAAATATGTACATTTCAATTCCGAATGAGGCACTAAATCAGCCAAAACTTGCTTCTGACAGACTAGTGATGAATTATAGGATTTTCAGTAATCCTCCAATAAACAAAGTGAACACTGTTCTTCATGCAGAAACTGCTGGTTAAATCACACACGACATAGATCTGGTATTCTTGCTGGAAAATATTACATTACCTTGATTGTCAGGCAACCTTCTAGAAACACTCAATTTTCCAGCTTGCCTTTATGTAAGCACACAGTTTAAAAGAAAAATTATGTGATAGAAGTCATAAACATACAAAAATCCTACCTAGCAATGTAGATCTTGAAAGAGTTTTCTATGCTCTGGATCAAGGGAGAAAAATACTTTCAAAAATATACTGTGAAGGAAGGAAGAAGGATTACATGAAGCTGGAATTATTTTGCAAGAGAAAATGAAGCCTGTCATCCCTCTCCAACAGGCTGTAAAGATGCCTAACATTAAAGTCGGTTTGTCACCTGTAAGAGGTAGAGTTCTGCATGGTATTTGGAACAAGACCTGCCTTGCGATGGTAAGCTCCCTCTATGTTTGGCAGGGAAACAGTACCATCTGCACTATAGGGCAAAATTTTTATTTGTGTACAAGGCCGAAATCACATACTCCTTGATGAAACATGTCTGTTTCAAACAAGCTTGTGGGGCAAATATGCTGTGTATGTACCGCTCTGTGCTTTAAAGTGAAAGTTTGCCACGGCAGAAATCATTCACGGAATAATTTCAACTAAAACACCTATTCTAACTCCTGGACAAAACAATTAACGTGTATAAATGGCAGATTAACAGAATGAAATTACATCACCCGCCACCTGTCTGCTTTTGAAGTGACGAGCAAAACTATGCTTAGTGAAGTGGGAAAATGTATCAACCCTTTCTATCAAATTTCCTTTCTCCAGAGAGCCAGCTTCTCAGATCTCCATAGGCAGGATCCTAGGCAGGGTGGATAAAAATAGAACTTTTTAAATAGTTGGCTTTTGGATCTTGCTTTATTTAAAGACTTTTTTTTTTCAAATTCCCCATTTATATTCAAACATGAAATTATTATATCCTGTGCAAAGTAGTAATCTAGTAAACACAATTAATTTAAGCTACAAAAATATTCAGTAGTATTTAAAGTGTTTCAGAAGAATCAAAATCTCTGAAGAAGTAGAAGCCAAAGACAAAGCAACTGGAGGCAGAATAAACTGAAATGTTAAACCAGCTTTTGACAGAAACAGACTATTCTGCAGGTGCATAGTGAATATTTGCTTCATTCCAAATTTCAACTACTTCATTCAAAGCTGAAAAACCAACTGGGATTTTAAAAGCCAGGAAACCTTATTTTCCTCTTACAATCCATGAATAAAAATGAGGTGAGAGGCTCAGATCCAGTTTTAAAATCTTGAAGCCCATGCTAAAGAGAAACAATCAGTTCAATTCACTACTATAGATAGAATTGTATTTACTAAGTCAAGAAGTTTAAAATTAAAAACATATTTTTTGGAAGTTATTTTCTCTTCCATACGCATGTTAAAGAGATTTTATTTTACTTTTTTTTCCAAGGCTTGTTTTATGCACAAACAGCACAATGGGTAATAAATGCTTACACTAACATTGTTTAAATTTTGTGAAAATGAGAAAACATAACAAATTTCTGTTAAGCTACACTACTGCTAAAGTGCACTGTCCCGTTAGAAAAAAGGGATACCAGTAACATACTTATGAACCTTTAAACTGTTTTAATTATCAAAGAAGCCAACCTTTCCCTAAAAAAAAAAAAAACAAAAAACAAAACAAAAAAAATTAAAAGAAGATTGAAAGCAACCGTTTTCCTATTTTCCAATTTAAATTACAGTCAGAAACACTTAAGTTACTTTAAATTTTTCTACCCTGCTCTTCTTTGCCTAGAACCTGGAGGAAAATGGAGATCAGTTACAGTCCTTGGAAACAACTTAGCCCCTCTGCTAAATGCATTTCAGGTTTCTTTCATAGCAGCAGGAAAGAGTCCTGATGCAGAGCTGAGATTAGTTCTGTCGAGAAAAAGCACAAAATTTCATTTTCTTCTTTTGATAAAATCAAAGTGCTGAAAATATAAGCTCTAAAAATATGGTGGTATGGAGCTGACAGTGGGGTTTGCTGGTTGGTGGTACCACCCCTCCGCATTACCTGAACTTTAAAAAAAATTAAAAAGAGCTCATTTCTGTTTTAAGACAAGTTTCCTCCCTTTCTCATGGCATCAGAGCAGTATTTTCCCTTTGCCTTTAAGCAGCAAGGCATGGTCGGGGAGGGGGCATAAATACATTAGTAAAAAGGACAAGGGAGGCACTAGCCTACCCCATCTGAGGCCACAGAATGCCATTGCTTTACAGTCTCAGGGTGGGAGCATAATAATCACTTTGATATGTAACAACACCTCCATAATTACTGAGATTGTACAGTGAAAAGACTTCATCAAGTTGCTTTCAATTAAGTCATTTGATGTTATAAATTTATCTTCAGTTTCCTGTCAGAAAGAAATGAGCAGGGAGTTGAAAGGGCCCGTTTAGGCTACAAGGAGGTGTTTTCTGCAGCAGTCAAGTTCCACAGATGAAGTCAGAACACTTCAAATCCCTAGTATGCGCTAGGTGCCTAATACAGCTGGCACTCGGATTCAGAGAGTTTGATGTCAAACAACGTTAATAAACACGTTGAGGATAATTTCGTGCAAAATAAAGACATAAACTAATGTTATCTTTTTTTTTTTTTTTTTGCCACTTGAACAGCTAGCAAACTGCTACAGTTGCGTTTACCAACAGAAGCAGAACGAGCTTAGCCAGCTTCATAATTCGTATCACTGGCTCAGTCAGTTTGATGCATCCCTGATCCCAGTCTGAAAGTCTGTATTTTAACCAGACAGTTCCATCACTTAAGCAAAATATAGATTGTTTGAGAATGGAAATGGCGGGTTGTGATACAACTTAGGTATTCTGGAGCAAAACCACAGTACTAAGGTACTATTTTTTCCCTGTCACTTTGCCAATTTAATCAAGCTTTCCTTCCCCAAGACTGATTTCCCCGCTAGTATTGCCTGGCATTAAATTTGAACGTATTTTTCTGTTGTACTGTTTATTAGCATATATTTAACAAGAGGTTTTTCTCATGCTTTTGATCTTAGCACTGCAAATAGCATGTGATGTTATATAGTTTATTTAAAGTCTCACCAGTTCCACTGAACACCTTCAATATCTTTTTAAGATAAAGTTATTGCTATTCAAATGAAGAAAATCCATTCAGACAGCTACCAGGTAATGCAGAAGAATAAACACTAAGTTTTTTATTGCAGACGTACCATATAGATACATTGTTGAGCCATACATATAGATATATATAATATATAATTGCTTATGACAATCATATATGCATAAGTTTTAATAACTCTTATTTACCAGAGAAAAGCAAACAACTTTTCTTATAAAACTTAATTTGCTCACAAACCAGAAGGAGTTACCTGAAAGGTATGAAGCTGATCCGGTTTAGCTACGCTGATACAACTCTTAAGTTGCCTGAGCTCTGTTTAGGCAGTAAAAATGCTACAAAATGGATAAAACTACTGTTATAAAGGTGTTTTTATCCATGACCTCCTCAGGTGCAGGTGGCCCCATGGCCATTCTGGTTGTCAGTGGGCAGTCATCACTGTCCTCCAGCTACTTGTTCAGAGGATCAGCAAAAGAGGAAACTGAGGACGTAGGAGACTCTATTGAAGATGAATGCAGTATGACAGCAGTAAAAATTCATTCTTTTGAGAAGCTTTTCAGCTTTCGAAGCCATTTCCTCCCAGCACCACCACAAGGCCCAAGCATACACTCAGAGCAGCCCTGACTGCTCCCAGCATCAGGATTTTGCAGACACTGCATGACATCAGGCATTAACCTCCACTATGGCAGGAGATGGATCAGTGGTGGAACTTGCACTTGGGGCATAGGATGGAGGAATGGAAAAACATAGCAAAGACCTGAGTGATGCTCTCTGTGGACTCTGCCTGCTCACCTGCTCCCCCTGAGCTTGCTTTCCACTCAGAACCATCTTTCCCTTCATCTTCCTCTACAGGGACCTGATGGTCTATGTATTGGCCCTCCAGAGGCTCAAGGCTGAGCAGATGGAACATTTAACTCAGAAAACTCTGGCTTACTAGAGTTCATACAGCAAGAACTTTAGGCAATGCAAGAGCCTCACTCTCCCATTCACCTTCAGTACCATGCAAGGTGCCTACCTGCACCATGGGGTTTCAGAGGTTGGCAGGAATGTATTAGAGTGAGTTGGAAACCTAGTCAGCTTGGTGAAGAAGTAGGTTGTCCAGTCTTTCCTGGGAACACCTCAATGGTCATAGCACTAGAAGTCAGTGGTAGGTGAAATGACATCTGACCTAAAACTATATGACCCAACATGCCTACAACTGGTTGGAGTACTGGCACGTGCAAGTGAAGAAACAGCAGAATTTTTCTTTCCTGGTGCCCAGAGAGAGATTCTTTTCCTCCAGTATCCAGCACAGAACAATAGAAATGGTTTTCCATTAGACCACAAAAAGGAGACAAGGAGTAGAAGTACCTGGGAACATGGATCCTGCAACATCTGAAAGCAGATGGGAAAGGCAAAGTCACTTCCAGCTGGGTACAAATGAAATAAGCCCGACACACTCAGTTCAGAAATAGAGCTAAATGTTTGCTAAACACAAGCCAGAAGTAATAGCAATATTGGCTTGATCCCAGAACCTACATAGCTCAGATATAGCAGTAAAAGCCAACTTATGGTTGTTACGTGGCCTGCATTTGAGGCAATAAGCATTCTTCCACGTGTCCACAGCTGATGTCACGCTGGTCTAACAGTCAGTGAACCATCACACTTCAATTTTCAACGTTTTCCCAAGCACATAAGTACTAAGCATATAAACCCTGCAGCATTTTAATTATGCAGTAGCAACAATATAATTATAGTTGTATTGACCAAACAGGGACAGTTCTGGGGAAGAAAAGGAATGGCAGAGAAACATCAGTAAGTAATAAAATAGTAAATACAGGATTCAGCAGCTTAAGTGCAACACACATTCAAGCAGAACACGCAATAACAATCCAGAAGACCTCACTAGAACTGATTTTAAATACCCTCAGTTCAACATATTTAATAGGTATTTCAGAGTATCTTGTTAAGCAGAAATTTCTTCTCTTTCTCTTGGTAAATACTGCAAAAGCTAATGGCTGGATTTTCAAAAGAAGTCAGCACCCCTAAACTCTTTTTCACAGAAAATTCTTTTCACAGCTACTGATCATTTGGTATACGGAAATCTTACCATAAGACCTTTATTTCCAATTGTAAAATTATATATGTCTGTGTGTGTGTGTGTGTGTATAATGCAACAGTTACAAAAGCAAAGCAAAAACTTTAGGGAATTAGTTCAATCAAACTCTTACAAGAGACTATTTACTAAGGGTACAATTTAAGTTCATAGTGCCTACATGTAATAAACCTATTGTAAAATAATTAATTTTTTAAAACAATACAAATTTTATACTGCCTATGTCTGAGATCCACTGGAGAGAAGCAGGTTAGACAGTCGAGGTTAAGAACTCATGCACTGCCTCTGCTTCTTGCATTCATAGGTGAGGGCTAGAGGATCTAGTGATGCTGTGTAACATGGATTTATTGGCTCAGACTGATGCTAGACCGAGTTTCTTAGAGGTTTTATAGTCAGCAGTGCCACTGGTCGATCTCTCATTTATACTTTTGATTTATGTTTCTATAATCTGAACAAAGCTTTGTCCAAATTATTGAACCCTCTCTCTTTAGCATAGATATCTGGTAGTTACAACCTTTGTAACCTTTAACACTTACCACCTCAAGAAATCTCCATCAACAGAGAAAAGAGTCTTGGTGGTTAAAATGTGTTTTCACTGATATTCAACAATTTTAGAAGATTTATTAGAGATCTTTTGAAAAGATCTCACGGTTTAATAGATAAATATATTCTAAAAAGTATCAATCTAGCTAAACAAGAACATTGTTATTAAATGTTTATTCTGTTTTTTTATATTTTTAATGAGAGTTTTCAGCACATTTTTGCTCATCTATTTTCTAAAGACCTACCAAAACATTATGAATCTTGTGCTACACTACCTCTGTGAGCTGAAGGCAAACAAATCAGCTAACTCTCATGCTCCTAAGCAAACATTTCCAGAGAACCCCTCTCAAACATACATTAGAAATGTTCTTCAGAAGCCAAAGGCAGGTCCCTAGAGTCACATGAGGAAAGACAGACTTGTCATGCCATTAATCCAGCTCTTTCTCCTTACCTCATTAGTTATGTCTCGGAAAGAGTAATTTAATTAAATTTGCAGTGCCCATCAACAATAGTTATGGACTTGGGAGGAAACGGACCTTGAGTTAAAGAAAAATTAGTGGAAAGCATGTATATTCATACTGAGAACTTTCAGTTCTTTTCCACGACCCTGATAGCAGAGTCACCTGAAACAAACAAAACCTAGGGCACTACACAGAGAGTAGGTGAGGACTTCAGCTGAGTCAAGTGAATAAAGAGACAGTGTTTTAAGAAAAGCCTTCTGGGAAAAAGGAGTTTTTAGCTCAGCTGGTGACCCAGGCACCCCAGAGACACACACTGTTTCCCTGCATTCAGATGGGGGATATTTGATAAGAGGAGCTCAGTTCCTGCAGCGGAGAGAAGAGCAGCATTCAGCTGCTAGCATTTGTAGGGACCAAAAAGAAATCTTCTGGATGAACCAGGTGAGGCCATGGCCAGCTCAGGCTTACCTCCTTCTTAGCAGCAGCAGGAGACATAGTATGGACTTCTGGCAAAAGGTAGCCAGGTCCCAGGCATCAGAAATAAAAGATACCGGAGCCAGCTCTTGGACAAAGAACCATGGTTAAAGACCATTGTGTAACTGGAAACACTTGTGCAAAGGCTGGGAAACCACTAGGCTTAGGAAAACAGAGGTGGAGACTGCAGATCCAGAAGATTGCCCCTCTTATTTGTGAATCCCCAGCTGGTGGGTTAGAGGGATGCCTCGTGCTTATTCACTGGATATGCTCTGCTCTTGAAATATGTTTATATACAAGTTGCAGCCTGTCAAGTGTCTCTGCGCTTATGCAATTACTGAAATCCAGAACGTCTTTGTAACGCAGGCACGAGGCACCTCTTCACAAAACGCCACTCAGAGATGCAGAAAAGATCTTTTACAGCTTTACACCCAAAATGAAGACAATGAGGGAGAGGATAGCTATCTAATGCATCTATTTCTTGCTAGCTTTATGGGCTATTCTGTTTTCCCTCAAGCAGTAAAAAACTGTGCAATGTATGATTTTCTTCTCTCATTTCTCATTTCCCATATTAAATAAAAATAAAAAATAAATAAAGGTGGTGAAAGGCAGAAAAAGGAAAAAGTAAAAGGTACCCAAGACACAGTTAGTCCCCCAAGAAAACAACCGTCTCTCAATAAACCTGGACATCTACCAGCTGAAGGGTTAACAAATTTGTTTCTAGCCTTACTTTTCTTAAACAGATGTTCCACACAACATTAAATAGGGGCTAGAAAGAGGGGGGAGGCAAAGAATGAACTTTGGTGCAATATGGAATTTTTAAAGGCATTTCCTTCTCCCTAAGAGCCAAAAGCTGTGATCACTTAAGTCTTTGCTTTTTTAAATACATATTCATTTTGTAGCTTTTGCCAAACTAAACGAATCCAGTCTTTGAAAACTTTTTTTTTAAAAAATCATAATTTTCCCAGTCATACTTGAAGTCTGACTTTTTCCAAGAATGTCCACAAAAATGTATATGAATTTCTCCCTTTACAATGAATTCTTCTTAACTGTTCAGATGTGTGCGACAACAGTAAGTTAGTGTTAGTGTTACAGATCTTAAACTTTCAGATCTAAATAAATTCATTTTACTCAATAATTAGGAAAACAAGCACTCATTTCTTCTGGAATGATGTTTCTGTTTTTTTTTGGGGGGGGAGGGGGGTTTGTTTTTTGTTTTGTTTTTTTTTTTTAATTTGCCAAAGATAGTGTCAAGTAATGATAATACAGTTGTTGATCCTGAAATTCAAATACTGCTTAGCAGTATAGAATAATATTATCAAATTTTAGAAAATATTTTCCAAAACTGCGTTTGGGAATGTTTTTTCTAATAAATAACTTAAAGTCAATCATGTTTCCAAAGAACATGCCAGTTTTCTGACTACGCAGATGTTTGATATACCTTACTCTTCCTTTATGTGAAGTCCTGAATGGAAGCATAAATGATTCAGGAACATGGACTCCCAAATAAAATATTTCTTTCACTCCTGAAGAGCTATAAAATATTTTTTAAAATCAGAATGTGTTAAATATGTTTTTTAAAAACCAAATATCTTAAAAATGTTAAAAAATCAGAAAGTTGTTACTTCCCAAATGACAGTGTAGCTCAGAAGGCCTTGCTGTAAGACTCATCCGTTGCAATAGAGTAATACATCTGCTGAACTATATGAACTACAAAAGTTAGAAGGAAAAAGAAAAATTAATTTCACAAAAATTGTGAAAGCTCTGTTTGTTTCTAAAGGTCCAGACTAATCTATTTCTGATTTTTCTGTATTTGGTAGCACTTTTCCTGCTCTGCTTTCTCATCTCCAACTTCACGCCTCTTACATTTAAGAAAAACAAATCTTGAAAAACATTAGCCAGTTTTAACAGGCATAAAGGCAGGTGGGAAAAGACAACAACAGAAGAATACTGATAAATTATGGATAATGTGATAAAAAATTCTTGCTGGGTAGGGTCCCACATTTATGTGTGTGTTGACAGTGTTCACTGTAGAAACGACCTTTAGTAAACCATCAATAGTAGTCAACTGGACTGCAATGTGGAAAAAACCAACTAAATCAGTTAAGTACTCTGAAGAAAAAGACAACCTTAGATGTTCAAAACAGTCAAAATTAAAGTAGCATTAGATGATTCCCTTTCAGTATTGGTGAGGATCCTCATGTAGGTGAGGATTCCCGATACAGATGCCACTGATGTGAAGAGGAGGAAACCAGCGCGTCACTTTGTGGTTCTAACATAGGAAAGGCATCCATCCTGGATGGGAATTTCTCTTTTGCAATGCGGAATGCAATGCACAATCTTTTTCACACAGTTTTTTTTGTTCACTTCAATTCCAAAACATTAATGGAATGAAAATTATTGTGTATGATTTTCTCTTATTCATTTGCCTAGAAATTATGCTTTCATCTGCTTTAACCAATGTTTGCTTTGTTGAGAAATTCAGTTGTGTCCCAAGTTTCTGTTCCAACAAATGCAGTATTTTGTCTCTTTTACAAGCTCAAATAGTAAAGATCATTTATTTCTCCTTCTCTGCTATATGCCTGTACAGTCACCATATATCCTATAGCAAAAGTCAAAATAAACAGGAAGAAAATTATCAGATTCTCAGCAAATTGAGAGTAAATCCTGTCTTTTTGAAAGCTACATAGTCCAGCACACCAACAAAAGCTCTGAAGGTATGTTAAGCTACAACAACTTTCAGCATTCTTTTAATGCAAACTTTTGTTTTGAAGTCAGTGAGGAACTTCCTAGTAATAAATAAATAATTATAATAATAAATATAATTAATATCATTAACAACAATAATAAAATAAATTAAAATAACCACTACTGACTTGGCAATATATGGGACACTAGAGTTCCTGATACTATAGTGCTACTTCAAACACTACAAGAAAAATAAGTACAACGCACAGATTAGGCATATAGTGAATAAATTGATTTCTCAATCTCAGATATTTATATGCATTAAAAAGATGTGCTTTCCAGAGCTTTTGAAATGTAAGCAGTAATTCAGAGCATACTCTGCAAACAGACGCCTTTTGACTATAGTAGAAGCACCAATCCTGAAGTCATGACAGAACTCGAAGCGTACACACAACAGGGAAACTTTAACATCCAGCTCTTAGGAAAGCTGGCGGTACAAAGCCAGAACTTCTGGGAGCTATCCTAAGAGCTACAGAGACAATTGTGTTGTCTTCTTTTCAAGCTCTTGCATGCCATTTTTCTGTCAGTATCTCAGACCTCCAGGAAATGTGGCCTCGGCTGCATCATGTGCATCACACACATGATGAAAAATAACAGCAAGAAGAGAAGGAAGAAGCAAAACACAAGCTGATTCATAGGCCACTCATATTTCTGACCGAAAGCATACACTCACATCTTCAGCAAAACGGGAGACATACTACCTGCCTTTTAACTGTAAGGAAATTCAGTAATAGCCCAAATAGTCCAGATTTTTCAGCACGGATAAAATAAAATGGCCCTCACTAAAACAACAGCTTGAATCTCTCTCTCAAAACCCTTCTTGCTGTTAAACATGTGAAAGTAACTTTGTACTTTCTGGTGATGACAGAAGTAGCTGAACAAATGCCAAATACCATTAAGAGTTTTTTCAAAATCTCCAATCCTCCTGAGATTTCAGAAGTAGTTCGGTAGACACCAAAAGACTTCAAGAAGCTGGCGCTGCTCATGACAGCACCCCAAATTCTGGGCAGTTGGTTAAAAAAACCTCATTGGTAATAACCTGTGATATTTTCCCAAAAATGAATGAAAATAGTCCTCAGAACGTATTGAACATCACTAAAAATGGAAGTCGCATTCACTTTTCAACAGTGATGTTGCAAATTAATCGTAATTATACATCTTTATTGTACTCACCACTTTACATTAAAAACAACAACAACAAAAAGCCAGCCCTTGCACAGTGAATAAGCTATTATTTACATGAAAATAACTACAAACTTGGCAGTCTTTTTTTATTCTTCTTCTTTCCATGTTCTGTTTATACTAAACATGACCCTTCTGGAGGAGAACGGTTCAGAGGGGAAGCGAAAATGAACTGTGTGTTCAATGCTTTAAGGCTATGATGTCAGGGCCCTGCTGTGCAGAGGCCAACATTTGTATTACAACCATTACTTATTCTCGCTAAGCATCAAGTAACACTTGAAAGATAACAGAAATACAGAAGATTTTCAGATTCTCTTCAAGTTTCCAAACTCAGACGGTGCACTGATAGATGACAGAAACTAAAAGTAAACTGTCCTTTTTAATTCTTAGCAAGTTAACTGTGTTTTCAAAAGCTGTTCCTCTTAGCATAAGCTATTTTCATTGAAGTATTTTGGGGTGCTCACTGCCTGCAGAGCAGCTGTACTTTGTCACAGTTTGATGAAGCAAACCTGCTTTGACAGGGAACAGGGTTACTAAGGGCTGTCATTCACATATGCTGAACCAGAGCAGGAGATCAGTCACTTTCTGAGCCCATGCCCTGCTCTTTATAAATATTCCCATGTGTTTGCAATTAGTTAGTGGGCTAACTATTCTGGCAGCAAAGGTTATTGAAGGCTGTTTTCCAGAGGGTTTTTTTTTTTTCCCCCTCTGCACAACTAAGACTCAATCTTAGCACGTTTAATAACAACACAGCCAAACCGTAGGTTCCCATGCATATATATCAAAAAACACCTTAAATGGAAGAGTTTATCTGCCTTCCTTTGCAAAAATTGCACGTGCTTTAGATCTAGAGGGCAGCAGAATGCAATTGTGTAGCTTTTAGTAACCTATGACAAGCAACAGAAACCTTGCAAAGCAGAGAAGATTTCTGAAATCCGGTTTTAGCTGCTGTAGTGTTTAGAGTGCACTGAATATGGGGAAGGATTCGACCCCTGATGATCTGAAATTTTGTTTCACTAATTGTTTAATTAAGAAAGTAAGTTAGTTAAGTATTGCCCTCCACAATCTGTAAGTATTTGCCCAATTAACACACTATTAGTTGCATCTCAAGAAATACATTCATTTGTGCATGCTAGAGGTGCAACCTACATCTTACCTGAGTACATCACCACGGCCTTCAGGAAGACGTGGTGTGACATATCACACATACATCAAAATACCACATTTCTGTTTGTTCTTTTACATCAGACGGTAACTTATATATCAACCTAACTGCTTATATCTCATAATTACAAGTGGCTGGTTTTATGAACAATAGTGGAGTAATTGTAAATAGCAAATATCCTCAACCAGATACAGCATTAAGGACTATTCATAATATACCACTACAACACTAGAGAATACGCTGGATTCAGGACTAGCACTGAATAAAGAAATTTAACATGAGTAAGTAACTTTGTATGCAATGTTTGCATTTCAGTAGGCTGTGAAATTAAAATTGTAGTGCTTACTTTAAAGTCCTTAGATACAAGAGGTAAAAATAAAAAAAGTGCAGAGTAAAATGCTAGAGTCTAAGAGAAAGGTCTTACGGGATTACTAATTTACTAACCAAACCACCCTTTACGGTTTATGTGGCTCATGAACTTAAAGTAAAGTAAGCATTGAAGTTGTAGCATAAAATGTAGGTTGTGCAATCTAATCTGACCACGTGACTCTAATATCCTCATAGTACTGTCCTGTGATGACCAAGAGTCTCCAAAGAGAACAAGAATAAACCTAATTTCTACTGCTAACATAAGCCACTGTTTCTTGTCCAAGTCATCCTATTGTCACGGTCTGCCTGTTCACTGCATTACAGAGAAAGGCAACTGAGGCAACTGAGGCAATCAGATGCACAGTTAATAATAGCAGCAGTTAACTCATGTGATTTTCTTTGTTACAAGAACCATTTAAATACAAAATAAAACCTGACATTTTCATTTGTTATGGAAATTGGGGGGAATTTAAAGGAAAACCTGTGCTTGCCGAGCTATCGAAGTCAGGACAAGTCCAACCTTTCATCCTTCTACGTACAAGCTAGACCAGCAACACGTAATCATAAAGAGGATATAATGGATTGTTCTTGTACAGCACCATTGATACATATGCATTTTAAAGGAGAAGATCAGGAGAGAATACAGTCAAAAGAGTTGACTCTGCAAAGGGCTTTCACATTGAGTTACAATCAGTAGAATTATTCACATGACTAAATGCAACTCATGTTATGAATTAGGCTTTAAATTAAGAAAATGTCAGGATTAGCTAACACACAAGAAGGATGAGAAAAAATCTGGATGAAAGTGAGGAATCTAAAATTATGCAGTCTTCAAGGAAGGCAGCATACCATGTTGGTACTTTAAAAAGTCTGTTTAAAGGGAAAATTATTAGATGATTCTCAAATTCCATAGCTACACATAAACCATAACCAATTACATTCAAACCATATCTCCATATTATATATTTAATACAGATGGGCTAAAAAGCAAGCCTAACATCTAGTCCTCTTCAGTGCCTGGAAGGAAATAAGAGTTTGATCCAAAAACCAAATGCAATCTAATTTTTCCAGTACTCAGTCAAATACAGACGTAACCTTACAAGGTAATTTGATTTCATGATACTTTCACCATTTGGGAATGAAACGGTCTGATAGCAGCTTCCAGGAATTCAGCATAATTAAAGCCAGGCACAATCAGAACAAGGATTTGGGCATGAGCCCAAATTATAGGTGAAATTTCATTCAGATTTGCCCTTCAAGTTCATCTCCAATATTTGTACTATTAAACACACAAGAGGAACAGACCTGAATAGAAACATAAGGACATCAAATGAAATTGTACTTTTTAACAGTATTTACGGTTGTAAATGAAAAACAAAATAAATGCTTTGATTATGTAATGAAGGAAAACAAAAGAGAACCAAAATGAGATCCTCATGCACACTGCTTGAAAAGATCAGTCAAAGTCTATCAGTTATTTACAGTCCTAGAGTACCAAGACTGACAAGTATCTATACTCTACAGAGGGGTGAAAATCTATATTGCTGGTTCAGTACAGGATTATACTTTCCTGCGTCCACTCTATTATGAACAACAGAAAGGTTACAAATCATTTCACCATTGTCCAGGAAACTAGTTGAAAATTCCTGTCTCAAAATTTTCCGATCACCAGCATCTCTGTTTACACAAGGAGGTTCCTTTTATAAGCAGATAGTGTAGCTTAACATTATTACACATTGACCTCCGATGTCAGTTACTTTCCCGAGTTTACAAGCCTCAAGCCTCACTGGAATCCAGCACAGTATCTCATTCACAGTTGACTGTAGTGAAGGAATGCTTGCAATATGAAGGAACAAGCAAGCAGATAAAAAGTAGTAGGCATGGCCAATAACATGATTGCACAGCATACTATGCATTTTTTTTTATTTTCCCATCTGAAATTCAGTTGTGGTCTTCAACAGCATTTGCCACCTACGATTCACAGTTGCTAAGAGATGTAAATATGTAACAGATCAGTCATTCATCTCTCTGCCAATGGAGAATTAATGCATACACTATGTTTTCTAGTATTTATCCAGCTCAGTTTTATGATTTCCGAGAAATGGAACCTCCCTTGAGAAACTATTCCTGACAGTGACAGAAGCTTTCTGATGGTACACTGCATCACATTGACAGTAAAAAAAAAAAAAAAGCTTGCCTAAGTTTACTGTTGTTGTTCATTATTTTACCATACCCCTTACTCTGAGTGATGCTTACTCAATGAAAGTATTTCTGTGTTTGCGCCTTCCTATGCCATCATCACTTCCTTAAAATGCTCACATTTAGCCAATCCTCTTCATGCATTTGTACACATATACACAGGGTCTGATTATTTTTGTTGCTTTTCTCCAAGCTCCTTTCAATTCATTAACATCTCTCTGTTAACGGCAAATTCACATCCGCAACAACCTAGCAAAATATCTTCCCACCTCACAGAAAAGATTATTTTACACAAAACTGTTTCTATGCAGTCTGCTTGCCAGCCCAGCCCTTCTCAAGCACGTTCAGAGACCTCTCCTTCAGAAGCCACGCTGTCTTAAACAGTCTTTACCTCCCCTGTCCTGACCCCTTTTCCTCAGTATATCTATGGCAGAGACGTATCTGTTTATCCAGCCATGCCCTCCTCTGATGGGAAGGCAGCTACCCCATTCACACTGCCTGCCCCAGCCTCTCGTTCCTTACGCTGGACTTCTCTCTTCCCTTTCACAGCTCTCTAGCCACTATATTCTCCCTTTATGTCGCCCTTTTTTGGTATCTTTCTGCTTTGCTATCACTCTTTGCAATACATTGAGCTGGATTCTTACAGACTCTCGGCTACAGTGCCCTAATGCGAATTCCTTCTCACCATCTGTGGCCTTTCTCCACAGCCTTGAAGGTCAATGCTCAGAGGCTCCTTAACCATCCTAATTCACATGGTAATTGAACACAGCCTGTCCTTCATACTACTTCTCCCCAGAAAACAAAACCAAAATCTTAAGTATCATCTTTATGTAGAAAGCTGAGTATTTTTTACTCCATAATATGCAAGTTAGCAATTTTATTGGTAAGAGAATTTTATTGGTGAGCATTCTTTCACCTAGACAGTGACGATTTCCTCTCTCCATTTCAGATCCTCAAAAGGTAGTGACTGATTTTTACTTTTGTTACCATAAGTATTTATATTAATTCCATTAATTCCGTTGCTGCGACACCTCATTTCACTTTCTGCAGCTGAGAACAGTCAGATGAATGATGAGGTACTATGGGAGCAAGCCGATGGTAACAAGTACTAACAAAACGAGTTTAAGACTGCCAGGAGATCATTAGGGAGGTCCCACACAGGCTGGTGCTTGGACCAGTCTTGCTTAATATTTTTACTGATAATGCTAGAACAAATATCAGAAGTTTGATGCCGAAATCACTTAACCATAATGCACGGTGATGGCACTGTAAAATGCCATTCTAAGAAGAATGACCTTGAGGTCTGGATCAGAAATATGGAATGAATCAATATCAAAATCATGAGATCATGGAGTTAGGGACTAACATAAAATTCCATAGTATACTGAGAACTCATCATTTAATTGAGGTGAAGACGGGTGTGAATGCGCTAGTAAAACACAGATGTGAAACAGGAAAATAAAATCGTTAAACGTATCAGGTGAGACATTGCAACACTACAGAACAACCAGTGCTGTTGTATATCTTATATAGAACCTTGAATTAGTATCACATATATTAAAGAATGAAACACAAAATAGAATAGATGCAGAAAAAGAAATTGAGAGACAGTACTTACAGAATACATGGAAACAAGATTTGCTTGTTTTCCAAAGCAAAATGAAATCAAAGAGAATTCATGTCTGCTCTCCATGGAAAGTTCAAGGAAAGCAATCCCAGGATGCAAAATAACTGCTTGCACAAAAATAAATAGATATAAACGAGCAGTGGATAAACTTATGCTCAAACCTGAAGATTCCTACCTGCTAAAGCAATCAAGTCCTGGAACAGCCTTTCCAATGGGAGTAGCAGAAGCAAGAAAACATTAGCTGTTTTTCATACAGACTTTGATAAGTTTAAGAAAGGGGCTATATGGCACAGTGCCTTCAACAGCAGAAAACTGCTCAGTGACGCAGGAGGTTCCTTATAGACCTAGGAAACCTGCTTTTTTCCCCTTGGGTTCAACAGCTCATAAAGAATTTGGACTTCCACTCTTCCCCTTCCAGCTGATCCCTGTTACAACTTATTGGCTGTGAAAATGGAGTGCATGTGAAAATGAGACAGTACAGAATATGACCACCAAGAGCCACAGTGATTAATGCCAGGATGAGGAGGAAATAAGAAGCCAGCAATGTGCTTCACACTTCATCCTGCAGATGTGGACTGACCCAAGCAGGATATACCCCAGATGGGTCTTGCCTGACAGAGAAGGTGACAGGCATGTCACCCCAGCCACAGGGTTCTGGTTTGACTAAGTTTCACATGTGACTGGAAAAAATGCTGGTCCAAAAACAGAACCTGAGGAAAACAGCTGGGGACAGAGGGGAATGTGATTGCCCCTTTTAGCAGCATCAACATTACATCAGCCTAACTGCAACATCAAATCTAAACATGTGCTAATTCAGTGCAAGACCAGGTTGGGTGGCTCTGCTTGGTGCTTACAGCACTGGAGCTCTGCCGAGTGTTATCTGGAGACATCCAAACACCACTCTGAAAAGTCACAGCTCAGTCCAGCTGAGTTTATTAGCTGATCCCAGCACTCCTGGTGCAGATCTAGCTGCAGTGAAGACATCTGAAGACGAAAATCCTTGGCTGAGTGTGATGACTTTTAGGCATGGGGGTGAAGAGGCTAAAGATGAAGAGCTAAACCCAGCGAATCTCAAATACCACTTTTTTTCTCAGCTAGGCCACAGCAACATAAAACCACTGCTGTAGAGCACATACATCATAGCTTTTAGTGTTGTAATAAAAGCTGTGCACAGCCCCTTTTTCTTTCTAAAAGCATGCAGTTTACCTTTCAGATACATGCATCATGTAATTCTTAAGCCCATCTACCAATGCAGCAGTGGGCTTCTGAAATGGAATTACTTTTCTTTTTTTCTACTTTTTTAACACATTATTTTGGCAAGAGGCAATTTCTGAATTGAAAAGAAAGTGATTTCAAAATTAAATAAAACATTTCTCCCCAGTCCCATACTTCATAAAGGCACGAACCTTTAGATGCAGCACAAGGGTTTACCTAAAATTTCCATTTCTTGTTACTCCCACAAGGCCCAAGATAAACAGTACCCTAATAAAAGTTGATAGCATGGGCTCTGTTCAAGTGAAACCACTTTATAACTTGACCAAGTGTGTTCTCTGCCAGGAAATGATTGCTTTTCCAGTTCAACCCAAGAATGTTGTTCTGCCTTATGTCTGCTGGCAACAAATTCTCTGTTTATGGTTGGGCTAAAAAAGGAGGATTCAAAGGCTAAGTTTAGGCCTTAGATAATGGTGCTAGGATTAAGATTTGGTCCTACATTTTGCCATACCTATCATACTGGTTTGTGAGGATGAGCAGACAAACAAGGAAGGTACTATAACATATTACATAGTTTACTAAGCTTCTGGTTTTTTTCCCCTTATACTTATTCACTACCTCTCCATTCAAATCAAAATCAGGTCTACAATAATGAAACCACAAGCAGGTATGATTTATATAACTTCCTATAGCATGTTAAAACTATCACGTACTCTCCTGTCAAAGTCACTGTATCCTCAGAGATTTCTTGTAAGAAAAAATCCCTGTACCTTACTGCAGAAGATCCTTCCTGGTCAATGCAATGCAAAACCAGCGATGTAATTGGTAAGCATCTTGCAGTGTACCACAGCATTACCCTTTAATGAAGAGAAGGAAATTGGTTCCTCCCAAAAGAGAAAAACATTTAGGCTACTTAAGAGGTACTGCTGGAGGACACCATGCAGCGCTCTCGCCAGGGAGATTGTGGTGGAATATGCTGCCAATATTCCCTGTATCTCTTAACACAGAGAGTGAAAACTAGAATTAAATTATCCCCTTATCCTACACCCAAAAGCAAAGCACCTCAACATTAAGCTACATACTGTAAATGCATTCATGGGAATTTCCCAGGCTTGAGAAATTATGAAGAAAATCTAGTATAGGTCAGAGTGTTAAAGAGTTACACTTCACTGCCTGAAACTTTCTGTAATCATCAAACAGCCTCGAATATAAAGTGAATTGTGCTACACAGTCACACTCCATTTATTTTTCTACCCGTACATTGACTTCTTGGGTTTTTTCAGAATAAAATCCTCTTGCAGGCAAAACTGTCTGAAGTTGGGGAATTTTACTTCAGTCAATTTATTGCCATGCGACACAAACCACTGATCACTGATTTGAGCATGGAGAAAAAGGACAAAAACTATTAAGCAAACACAGACATAAAGAAATATCCTCTTCCTTCCCCAGTCTCGACTTACCTAATTTTCACCACAGATTAAACTCAATCCATTCACATGGCTCTGGCGAAGCAAGAGGCAATACAGGACGGTGAAGGAGGGCACGTTACGGATTTTGTCTGCTGCCCTGTGCTTAGGACTTCTGCTCCCATACGCTTAATAGTTTGTTGCAGCTTCACATGATGGTTCCTACCCTTTTGTTCCTTGGTGCCCCTACCCCAGCATGGGCCATCTCAGGGGTGTTCCTGGCCTGGCCTGGGTTGCCCATGGGCTGGAGTCTTTTGGGGGTGTCCTGCTCTGGTGTGGTCCACCCATGAGCCCCCCAGGAGTGGTCCTGCACCACTGCTGCCCGCTCCTACTTACAGCCTGTAACATATGTGTGTTCAGCCTTAGTCCCGTCCCTGCAAAGCACATCTTTAACATTAGTTTACAGGAGTTAACATCATAACAGTCTGGACATTTTCATTAGAGACCTTCTGAGGCAGAATCATTTCAGGAGGAAATGCCAGTTGCAAGAACAGTGATGGATGAAAGAAATGGAAATGGCTATGGAAAATTTAGATGGATTATGTCTAAGCAAGAAAGGTAGAGGAGGGGGAAAACAGCTTAAATGAACTTCTACAAAGAAAAGCAAGATGTGGACATCTAAATTGAAATGTCCCTATTACTAAGGTACCAGAAAAACAATTTATCACTGAGCCTCTAACACACAAGGCTTAGTTGTTAAAACAATTCCATGGTAGCAAGGCTTACCTTCACAGACTGAGCAAAAAAGCCAAGCGTAATTACAGACCTTTCAACAGTTTCCAATAGCTTCAGTGGGGAAAGCAGAACAGAGTGAGCTTTCTATCTCCACAGCTCTTCAGGTCACACTTTTGACTACTCACAGATGAAGCAGATGTGCAAGTCTATCCCTGGAAAGAAACACTTCCTACAATTTAATACAGCTGCAGAAAGACATGTGAAACCATGCCTCATTAACAATTTATCCAGAACTGAGAACACTATTAGAAGTAGTATAGAGTTGTATTAAATCAAAAAGGACCAGAATACCATTACACCAAATCTGTATCAAGTTATAGAATTGACCTGGTTTATAACAACTGTGTTTACAATGACATAGCACCAGAAAAAAAAAGCTAGATTCTTGAAGTATTAACATGAAGAACATAACAGACAGTTACAAAATGAATGTCTAACATACAACTCGAATGAACACCAGCCTTCTTAAATTGATACTTGGAGGCTTTCATTTAGCTTAAACAGTTTACTTCCAAGTCCTTCTGCATTATCCAACTTCGAAGACTACCCCTCGGAAGCCACCTTCATATAGGCTTAGGAGAAGGACATTTTTTAAATCAAGCTCTTCTTGGACACACTTCAGCCAGTATCTTGTCTCAGTCATCACTAGAACTTTTCAATTGTTTGCAACATAAAGCTTTTTATTGCAAATGAAGCACAAGGAAAAATGAACTTTGGGTAAAAAGACTATTTCTAGATTGAAGAAATATTACAGTGTTAGCCTAAGGAGCTCGGGATTTAATACTAGACAATAGGCAGACTACACAAGTATCTTCAGAGAAAGGAAGATGTAGAGACCTAAAGGAAGCACAACTGTCAGAGGAATTAATACATCAACTGTATTTTTCTAGAGGGCTTTACATACAGAATAACTGGGCAAAATGAAATGAGACTCTCCCAAGCACAGGGACAAAAATATAGCAAAAAGCATACTTGGGGGAAGAAAAACAGCAGAGTATAATATAATACTGACATTTTAGAGACATGAAGATAAAGACAGAAGAAATAATACTTATGGTGTATGAAGGGCTTTTAAGGTAAACAGAACATTCAGTCTAACTTTTTTAAAGAAGCCGCTTAATGGACTCTGGAAAAGGTAGAAACTATATAACCTTAAAATTCAACACCTTATAAAGAGAGAATGTAGCAATATCTCTGGAATGTGATGCAGAGGAGGACCAGGAAAGATTTAAAACCAAAACTGAAGAGAGGGGGACGAGAAGGGGGAAGAGAAAGAGGGCCATGAAGAGAAATTACAAGGATTTAAGAAGGAAAAATGAAACCTTATTTTAGACAGTTGAAAGGGGCAGCAGGTTAGCCATAAGAGATGTTAGAAACTCTGTTCTGGAAGCAGAATCGATCTGATCTGATGACCATACTAACAATACCAGCAAATAGAAATCTTTAGAAAACAGGTACCTTTCTTAATCGGAAAAATAAGTGAAGGTTTTAACAGTATTTAAACAGAGCCTTGGGAAGCATGAGGAATTTTAGTTAAATTTTTTTCAAAAGCTATTGACATTAATATGACTAGGTCAGTTGTTGAAAAAGTGGACATTGTTGCTCCAGATCTACTCACACTTGAGTCACAGGCAACTTCAATATAGTCAGAGTCAGTACAAAAACCTGTGGTTATAGACATCCTACATTTTTAATCTCAACTTCTTACTTACACATTATTAGAGCCTGCTGGCTGTTGCAGTCAAACCATACAGCTCTGATTTCTGCAGCTAGCAACATATAAGGATTTCGCTGCCTGTACACCTAAAAGAATTCTCAAAAGTCGATGGAACAATAATTTCTGTAAGAAAATGAACTCATCTAACAGCATATATATACTGTATTAATGACTATATAGCACATGGGAGCCATCACGTTCATGTATTCCTCCCAGTTGATGGATGCTCAGCTTCCTCAGGTGTATCATTGTATGAAAGCAGATTATTATTTCTTCGATTAATGGGTATAGAAATATTCCCAAGGTAAGAATTTGTGCTTGGCGTGAGCAATATCCTGATGATGCTCGGGTCTATATTTCAGCCACCAACACAGTTACCTGCTATAAACAAACAGTCTATGTCACAGAGGTCATAAACATTAGCCTAAGAGCAGCTACTCAAAGCCCAGGAAGGAAAGCAGAAAAAAACTGCTTGGAAGAAAACATCCAATAAATTTGCTAAGGTATTTCATGTGCATTTGAGAGGTGCTGGAGTCTGTCCAAAGAAGAGCAACGAAGCTGGTGAAGGGTCTAGAGCACAAGTCTTATGAGGAGTGGCTGAGGGAACTGGGGCTGTTTAGCCTGGAGAAGAGGAGGCTGAGGGGAGACCTTATTACGCTCTACAACTACCCGAAAGGAGGTTGTAGCGAGGTGGGGGTTGGTCTCTTCTCCCAAGTAACGAGTGATAGGACGAGAGGAAACGGCCTCCAGTTGCACCAGGGGAGGTTTAGACCGGATATTAGGAAAAATTCCCTCACCGAAAGGGTTGTCAAGTATTAGAACAGGCTGCCCAGAGAAGTGGTTGAGTCACCATCCTGGAGGTATTTAAAAGACATGTAGACGTGGCGTTTAGGGACATGGTTTAGTGCTAGACTTGACAGTGTTAGGTTTATGGAGGGATTCGCTGGTCTTAAAGGTCTTTTCTGACCTAAATGATTCTATGATTAAGCTCTTGTTAAATCTTGCTATACAACACACACAGACTTCACAAAGGACAAAAGTACATCTTCTATTCCTTTTCTGCTAGAAGATAAAAAATATCCTTTGTTCTGAAATGAAGGAAGTGCCCCTGAAATTAATGTATTTTTCATTTCTAGAATGGATTATTTAATTCTGTTTATTTGAAGATAAAAGCCAGTTCCACCAGGGATCTGAAACTCATGAGCCACATTCATGAACCAGCAAAGATGGTTATAAACATGTAAGACCAATGTTCCTTGAGCTTCATTTGCTGTTTATTCATTTCAGGATTAATTTAAAGTTCTGACTTACACTGCTCTCAATAATTGAGTGAGAGTTTAACGCAAAGAAAAATCATAAGCCTTTTTATCAAATATTAAATACTATTAAAACTCTATGTCACAGGAGATCATGCAGTTATATTGTATTCAGAACTAAATACAAGAGCCATCTCTTTGATAAAACTTTCCCTTATAATAGTGTCTTACCGTAGGCAAGAAAAGTCAAGTGAAAACAGTAAGGAGGAAGGAGACAGCAAAGAAATAAGAAGGAAGGGCCATACACAACACTTGACATGATTCATAGTAACCTCATCTGTGGGACTACAGTTAGATACAAAGACACTGGGTACCTTTTGGGCATATAATATATTGACAATGCCAGTTGACTCTTTTGTAGGGTGAAGTGCATGTGTATCCGTGAACTTATTTGGGAAGCATAAGATACAGAGATACATTCCATGTTTTCCAGTTAGTGTATATTGACGCATGCCTGTTGACTTCAACAAGGCTTTATGCCAAACTCATACAATCTGAGTTTCTCTTCAGGATACAGATCCTCCCCCAATAATCTCTCCAGTCGTAGAGTCTCACTCTTAAGCTGTGAAACTGGGAGATGTCCAAGACAAGTTCATTGCACACAGAATCACAAATGAAGCTTCTGAACGCACACCAAAAAGCAGCATTGAAAGAAAAGATGACCTTTGCTTTACTTACAGAGTCAGATTTCTTAAATCCTGGGTAACATAACAGATGAGCAACTTCTTCACATAAAGAGTGCAGGACAAAAACAGACAAGGATTCCCATCCCACCAAGCCCTGTGCAGTTTATCTTCCGACACAAGAGTACTGTTTGTACCTACAGTAGCTGAATTCTTTCTGCAGAGTTTTGTGGTAATGCTAACTCTTTGCATGCTGATGCGTAGAAAAGGAAACGTAAAACTCTGCAGGGGACTGATGTTTGTCTGGGATATCATTTCACAAATTTAAAATAAGAACCAGTGCAAGACTAGTTCATAACAATGTTAAATCATTTGAACAACAGTGAATTTATGTGAATTTATGTTTATAAACAGCATTTTAACTATTTCAAGATACACGATCTCACAGGAAGAATGTAAGACAGAAATACAATTTTTTTAAAAATTTGAATTATTTAGCTTTCCCCAATGTCTGTTCTCCTGTATTTCCTGGTCCCTGAGACAGATATTCCATATATAATCAAGTCTCCAAAAAACAAACCCAAAAATTTAGCAAGAAGTCCTGTAAATTTATATTCTGAACTTCAAACAAACTAGAGTAGAAAAGAATACAACTACTCTTTCCTAAACTCACTTCTTATTTTTTTCTTTCTTTCCAAAACCATCAAAAACATCATAATCTGAGACCAAGAAAATTATTTTTTGAAAGAAAAGCATGGGACTTAGATAAAAATTTCACACTATAATTTCAGAAAAAAACTCATATTCATAAGACTGTTTCTTTTTATTGTGGTGACATGATAGGAACTGAGGGTGAGAATAACTTTTAAAACTTGACTTACAATAAATAGTTTATAATAACTTCCAGTGCATCTTCCATAATGAGGCCTTTCTCCTGCAGTATCTGTTCACAATGCAAAGCTAATAAAAGCAATTGTTTGCAGGATTTGGACCTAAATTCTTCCAATAATTTTTTGTGCTGTTAGTTACATTCATGTTTACATCCTTATATCATAAAGGTGTTCAGAACCTAGTAGTAAGAAAAAACCAACAGCAAAAGAGAAAGAACGCACACAAAATGGTCATTTATGCATACCACAACAATAGCTGTTATTTAACTGTATATTGATAACTTCCATCTGTACCAGTGAAAATTAAAAACACAAGCAATCCAAAACGAAGTAATTGTGTTTCTGGCAAAAGTGTTCAAGCCACCCATAACAAAACAGAGAGTATTCCAGAAGGGTTGCCTTTTGAATTAAATCTGTTTTTTAAAAAACAGCTTTTTGCTTGAAGAAAAATGTAGAATTCTTAATAGAAAATCCCCTTCATCCTCCTCCCGTGGATGCTCATTACATGAGCACACCTTGGATATTTTTAAAGCACCTCTTCATTCTGCCTCTTCTCACTAACTAAAGTAGGCAAACACAATACCTAAAACTAAGATGGAAGCTGCTACCTCATTTCTGTCATCTTCCTGACATCAGTCTGTGACTCCCAGGTTTTGCACAGGTTCAGCAACGGTGCAGAGCTGTACAGTATGAACAAGAGACTCACCAGGTATTGTGGCACTCCTGCCACAATAATAGACCACGCTTGATGCACACCCTACAGTGAGCTATGAGCTTCTCTCCTTTAAGAGGCAATTATCATCTGTAAATCACCACAGAGAACTGAAGAAACATTCCTCTTTCTCATCTAAAATAGATTGCTGCACTACACAGAACTGGGGGAACAAAGCAACAGCATTCAGGAACTTCAGGATACAGGGACTTATTCTTCTGCTTAGCTTGCAAATAAGGCAAGAAGAGGTAAGGCTCGCTGCTCTCCACTCTTCATTTGCACCTGTGAAGGAGCAGGAGACATTTTGGGACTTGAATTCAAGATATAAATATTTAACTTTTAAATTGCACAGTCCTCTGGAAAGGTAAAATATATTTTTCTGTAGCACAAGAAAAATTAAGTTATTTAATTATAACTGTTAAAATTTTACAGTGGAATCCCTTGGCTAACATAGCTAATTTCACTGTATTCTGTTCTTTTTTTTTTCAATGTAAATTGTAAAACTGTTGTCTGAATCTTTCTATTTGGTGATGAACACTCTTGATTACAATCTGCCATCAGCAAGGATTTAAGTATGGCTCTATTCTAAACCTTAACAGAAAAGTGCTTGTGATTTTCCCCACAGCTCAGGGGACATTTTATGTCAATGGTTTAGTTCTTAGGGCGATCAAACACGTGCCTATGAAACAACAGAGCACAGTGACCAGTATAAAAATCACAGAAGCCAGCATGGCACTGCTGACACTGGTGGTGGGGGAAAGCAGCTGGAAGACTTCCACTGCCCATGGCCGTCAGGGCTGCCTGGGGTGTTTCTGTATGGCACCGCGTAAGGCTGTGCTTTGCAGGCATGTAAGCACAGCCTTGGCCCCTCACACTGGTGAAGAACACAAAAAGTCTTGTTCTGAGCTCAAGCTATCCGCGAAAGCCAAGCCGGAAGATGGATTTTGTTGTTAATGCCCACCAAACATTTAGTGACTAGCTGGTAATAAGTAAAAGCTGGATCAAACATTAGAGACAGTGGGGTTATACAGATGTAGCTGTAGCATAATACAGCATTCTCAATAGCGTGTGAAGTGTAAAGCCTATGCTTCAATCTAAATCCACGCCTAACTTACAAAGCTTTGTAAGATGTTTGTGTGTGTGTGCGTGTGCACACACGTGTATGGTGGGGCGCGCACATGTGTTTTGCGGGGGGTGTATTTCTGAACAGATGTAGGCGTGCACGTAGAGTGGGTATGTCTGTAGGAGAGTATGTGCATGGGGTTATAGATGAACGAGTATTTGCAGATATGGGTGTGCAAGCATATGTGGGCATAGGGGCACATAGGTTTAGGGGTGTACATGTCTGTAACTCTGTGTGCATGTGTGTGTGTGGAGGGATGTACAGGTGCATGTGTGAAAGTATATGTGGGTTTGTATGAGCGTGTGATGGGGTTTGTGTACAGTTGTGCACGTGTGCATAGGAGTGTGCGTAGGTGCATGTGTGTGTAGTGTGTAGAGGGTGTGTGTGCAAAGGTCTGTGTTTCTGTGACTGACTAGGGGTATGTAGTGCAGTACGTAGGAAATATGTGTGTGTGTATAGGTGTGGGGTGTCATAGAGAGGTGTAAAGACGTGTTTGCATGTGGGAAAGTATAGGGATGTTTGTTTGTGCAGGGGTTTGTTCATGCTGCTGGGTGTACGTGCGTAAGAGTGCAGGGGTGTGTATGTGTGTGTGTGCGTGTGCGTGCACACAACATAATCCAAGCACATATAATATAGTATTTAATAGAATACAGATTTTCAATACAGAAGTCCATTTTCAAATAAGCACTTTTGACAGAACTTAATACTGACTTACACTTAAAGTTAATTTAGAGTTTGCTGTGATTTCTGTGACATTTACTTTACCACACAGTCTGAAGAATTAAATAGGCATTTGGAGAAGTAATGAGTATACAGGCTGAGTATTCACAGATTATCCATTGACATTGATTTAATTAATTTCACAAGGAAACTCTGAGCAGCCAATTTGTCTGAGAGACTTCATAGCCCTGGTGCCTCTAGTTTAGTGTCTTGCATTAGCCTTGGATTTATCTAGAAAGGGGATCCTCCACATTTTCCAGCACCGATGTAATTTTATAATTCAGCATTTTATAATATATTACCATGTTCAAGGGAGAACTGTCTTCCGAGAAGCTATTGTGTTGTGTCTTCTAGTTTGATTTATTAGGCTGCCATCTGTCACATAATTGAGACCTTACTATAAAATGTATTAAACTAAGCCGAAGTTTTCTTTAATACAGTAAAAGGAATATCTGGATTTTAATTCACTTGATGTTACAATTAAGCCTGATTTCTAGGCTTTAAACATATCATATTTAAAAAAAAAAATCACCCATCCAAAGCTGCCTCTGTTCAGGAAGAAGCTACAATATTTCAGTACAGAAAGGAAATGAGAGTATGGAAGCAGGACTTTTAGCAAAAGAGGTTATCTGTGTACTCAAGAAAAAGAGACAGAGAAAGACAACATCGAAGGCAGTGCTGCTCCCAAGGCCAGTATTTTTCAAGGGGAAGAAAATCAGAGCATCTGAAACTGGAGATACGTTTCTAGAAATATGGCTACAAGACCCTCAGCATGGTACGAGAGGTTAGCATAGGAGCCATGCTGTACCTCTCAGCAACTAGTTCTACTTGCATCGCTTTGGGAGCTATAAAAACATACATACATCTTAACCAAATAGCGCAAGGCGTTATTGATCTGAATGATAAGGCAGAAAATTTACCCTATCTTGCTTTATCCCCTAAATGTTTTCAGTTGTCAGGCAGCTCCTGTTAAGTAATAAGGACAAGGACAGGATGTTTACCACAGAGCACCTGTAGCCACTTCAACTAGGGTTACTTCATAGCACTAGCTCAAGGAGCTCCAGGTGCAAAAAGATCTACTCTGCCAGAAGTACGATGCTGTGAAATCTCCACACTATACAAGCTCCAACAGCTCTCTAATAAAGACACAGGAATGGGACAGTCTTTTATACACGTACCATCTAGACCCAAGAGATACTAACTAGCCAGTCTTCTCTTCCCATGTTGCTGATTTTCTCACTACTGAGCAGTGGGAAGTATTGCAAAATAAATACTGCTCACATATTGTATTTTGCCTTATATTGAGGATCATGGATCTGATATCCTGACTTTGAGCAAATGCTAACTCAAGATTATTTTTCTTGACACCGCACATTCATAAGGGCTTCCTTGGTGATGAACAAGGAAACAAAGCAATGAAATGGCCATAATGCAATTTTGGTGAAAAAAAAAAAGACAGATGAATAAGAAGATAAGAAATTCCAGACCTTCTTAATCAACAATAAAGAAGGAGAGGGCAGATAAGCATCACTTCTCCCTTTCACAAATGTTATGTTTCCCTAGACAAGCATAGTTTGTGAGGTGAGACCCCGAGTTTGAGGGGAAAGAAGTGGTAACTTCAACAGGAATACAAAGAACCACTCTTTCTTCTTGCCAGAATCTTCTCCCGCAGCCCATAAATGAACAGTTATGATCAGTGTTAACAGATGATTTACAGTGAAGAGAACAGATTTACCATTACAAAAAGACTATCACTAGATAACACTGCAGCTTTTTTCACATAGAAAGCAGGTAGCAACTGCATACCCACAGAATTTTTTTCATCAGAAAGTGAAATTAAGGGTCAAGTTAGACATGTAAGACATAAATTTTTAAAGGGCAACATAAACTGCTATCCTTCTGAAAGCACTTATTCCATCAAATTTTACATTCAGACATTGTTGAGAAGAATTCTTTTTTTTCTTACCACTCTGGTATACACCATGCAGCTCCTGACACACTATCTTTGTTGTGGAAGAACCTAAAACATGTTGGATGCTTTTCAGTCACAAAGAAAAACTACAAATTCTCGTGCTGAGAACTATAAATAAGACTTATTGCTGAACCCCCCTGAGACCTATGCAGTTATCACCACTGAGGCACTCTAATAGGAAAGGCCAGACTGTGTCAAAACAAGGATCCACCTCCTCGAGTACTCACTCTCCCACAGTGGTCTATGGCAGTTATCTTGAAAAGAGTATTAAAAAATAAAGAGGAGTTTATAATGGTGTCTCCAGTACATTCTCACACCTTTCAGCTGCCTGCAGCTGAAGGGCTTCCGGAGCTAAATGTGGTTTCTTGATGTTTAATAGCTTCTGGAAATTATAGCGTGCAGACCCGGAACAAGATGCACAACTTATTCCACTTAACATCTTTGAAAGAAAAATTGATAACAAAGACATGAAAACGTACAACTGGCCACACTGCATCAGATCAGAGGACCATTTAGCCCAGTGCCCTGTCTCTAAGAATAGCCAAAACTGGATTCATATACGACACTTCCCTGCAATTGTCTTCCAGCTTCAAACTGTTTTCAGGCTCAGGAGGTTCCTGAGGTGGATGTATGCTCAGTAACCCTCAATAGATTTCTCTTCCATGACCTTGACCAAAGCTCCTCTTGAAACTACATTTTGGCAACCAACATCCCCAACATCCTTTGGCAGCTGGTTCCACATCTCTATTGCCAGATGCCTGAAGACTCACCTCCTGCTTGGTAGGAGCTAGCTCCTAACAGCTTTATTTAATGCCTCTTAGATATTCTGAACCTGGAATGAACTATACTACTTCATATGTTTCTTTAAAAAGTGAAATGTGGACATGAAGAATATCTTTCAAGCAGAAAAATGAAATGTGGATATGCGGTCAATGCCATTTGGATACTATAATTACAAAACCCATACCTGTAAGCTGTTTTTGCAAATGAAATGTTCACAAATATCATGTTCTCAAAAAAGAGGTGGGGATAAAAGAACAAGACCATTCCACTTTTGCTACATGTGCTACAACAGCACTTCACCAAAACTAGAGAGAAGGTGAGGTGTCTTTGTGTGCTCTGAAGGGAAAACTAGATTAACTTCTGTTTCAGCAGAGAGGAAAACCTAGTAACTAAATCCTGGGCAGAGTGTCAAAAAATACATTAAAGTACAGATACAGAAAACACACACTGTACAGGATCCTGAGGATATCCATACTTCTCAAGAGCAAGGCATACCTCATAGCCCATAATGATTCAAATATGGAACAATAGCACTTAAAACTTTAATGTAATAAAATATCAAGTAATTTTTAGTTAAAAAAAAAAGAAACAAAACTCCCCCCTGCTTTGGACTGATTCCTGGCGCCACTGGTTGAGCAAGGAACCACAAGCATAGCATATTTACAGCAAGCTTTCCAGATTGCGCTGCAAGAGCCAAGAACCTTTTCTGTAAACTGAGGCCTCAATCCACCCCACACGCTTCACATTGCAGCTATGTGCATTTAATAAAGCTTCACATTCACGTTTTTATTTTTCTTGTTACATTGTTTATATTACCCTGCATTAATTTCCTCTTTGTAAAATCCCCTAAACTGCTCATAAAACTGCCTTAAAAAGAAGTAAAATGATCCAGCTTGGAGATCAAGGAAGAGAAATGGGGCCATTTTTCACTAGCGACGTAAAGAACAGAAAAGAAAAATAATGTATCACTGATTGCTGTACAAGGCCTGCCAGCAGATACAACTCTGGACTCTTGCATCCCAGGGTTTGTCCCAAAAGGGTACAGGATGGTGTTTGAAAGAAGGCACCTATAGTCATATTTTAGAAGGTATTTCTGAGCATAGAAATACAGGTATGCATGATTCTCATGAAAGTTTAGTGGGAACAGGGAAACCATATACAACCAAATTTCAATAAACCTCACAGGTTTTAAAATCAAGTCAGACATCCTGAGCTGCCTTGGTAGCTATGAAGATGCATCCCTATGCAACCTGACACAAAGACAGAATCACTCACATGCAAAATGAAGTAAGGTGTAAATAAGTAACATGTTGAAAAATAACGGCCACAGTCCAAAAATCAAGAGGAAAAATCTTAAAACTTAGATTTATCATAAAGGAATATACAGGCAACAGTGTTCAAACAGCTATTCCATATAGAAATTTATGCTTAAATCCCTATTTTCATAAATGTTCTCTAGTTAAAAAAAAAAAAAAGAAAAAAAAAAAATCTTAGGCTGATGACAAGTCCACTTGGCATGAGCTACTATAAATATTGCAAAGTCTCCATTTCTTTCTCTTTAAAAAAAGCACAAATATAGTCCTTTTATGTTCCCATTTAAGTAATCACTTCCATGTTTCCTACAGACCCATCCCCATGAGTAAGACTTAAAGTCTGCTATTACGAGCAGAAAGGATAAAACTGCCCTTTAGCAGAAGTATTATTTTTGTGTAGTTAGACTTTTGGATTTCTACCACTTCCCTTGCTGGATTCCATTCTTCCACCCATCCCTACTTGCATACATTCCGGATCTTTAACTTGCGCTGCCAAACAACCTCCCTCCAAAGACTACATCAGGGGAGAGAAAGAAGAGTGGTAAAAAAAAAAAAAAATCAATTTTGCTTTCCAATGTTGTGTAACAAACAAGCCACAAAAGGACTTTGAGTCAGCAGAAAACAGTAGGCGAATTACTGTTTATCCCCTAGAAACATTCTATCTTCTGCCCAGAAGGGAAGCTAGGACACCCACTGGAGTTCTACCTACACTGCTCTGGCTTCACTGGTTCGCCTTGGTTGGCAAGTCACGTTTGACGGGAACATTTAAAATCATAACCCAGACATCTGTTAATCAGAATACAGTTATTGAAAACTTGTCATAGGGCACAAATCATTCAATTTGAACCACAGCAGATATTCAAAAGCCAATAATCACCAAAACAAATTACTATTAAAGCTCTAGCTTTTGCCTCCATGCCGACTCCCACTAAACTCTGCCACTGGATTCTTAAACCATGATTGTTTTGCAGGAAACTAAGATAACATTAAAAATAATTGACTGGAGTTCACTCTAGATTTGTAGCTGGTAATTTCAAAACTAATGATGCTGCATACCTCCACTTTTGAATAACCAACAAGACACATTCTAAGGAGACCTGAGTTTTGGCAAAGAGCACTCAGCAACTTCATGAAACCTGGGTTCGTTTGAATCGCCCCTGGCTGAGTCTTGAAAATAACTAGATTTTTCAGTCAAAAATTTTTCTGGGGGTTGTCGGACAGACAACAGGGAGAATAATAGGGCAACATGCCAAACATCTGAGATGTCTCTACAGAAATGTCAGAAGTAAGGAGAATAAACAGGAAGAACTTCCCAGTCTTTAGAATCAGCCAAAGTTACTACTGAATGCACATCACAAAGACTGCGGATAAATTGCAGGGTTGGAATTGGTGTGGAAGGGTGCAAAGAACTTGCTGATGAAATAGAGCAGGGTGAAAAAAAGAGGTCTTACATTGTAAATCAAGAACGCATACACTTGCTCTGAAGTTCAGGAGGAGTTGAGAAGACTTTTAAATATCTCTGAGCAAACACAAAATGTGAAAAGAGCGTGGACAATCACGTCTTGTTGCAGACCTGCTATAGATCACCCTATCAGAGAGAGAAATGCATGATGTTTTTCCCTTAAGTAACTAGTAGAGGCATCCAGAATAACAGAGTTGATAGTAATGGGGACTTCACCGAGAAATCCACGGGCAAGGAGGAGAGAAGACAAAAAGGAATATACAGACAGTCCAACAAAATTTTGAGATTTCTTAGGTGAGGTTGATTTAAATTTAACTCTAAGTAAAGGAGAGATGAGTCAAGAAACAGAAACCAAATTAGCAATCACAAAATGACAAATTCTTTATTCTGTGGGAAAAAAGAAAGATGATTGACAGATTTAAAAAACCTCTGATACAATAAGGAATGTTGTATTCAGAAAGGGATACAATAACATGCAATAACATGGTAAGCAGAGTACCTGGGGATGAAAATCTTGAGTAAAAAGAAGTGAAGAGAGAATTTGTCCCAACACAGAAGAAACAAGAAGCACAGCAAGGGACCAATGCAGCTGTCTAAAGGCCTCTTTACAATCAGAAAATATAAAAGGAATTTTCAAAAAAATCTAGAAATAAGGACCTGTGATGAATGATTAGTCATAGCATAGAGGAATTACAGAAACACATATGGGTAAAATCAGAAAGGCCAAAGCATGCAATGAGTTATAGTCAGCATGGATACAAAAGACAGTAAAAACATGTTCTCTATAAACTGTATGTTCAAATAAAATATCAAAAGTAAGGTCCATACTTAACTGGGAAAGAAAACAAACAAAAGAAGAAAGAGGCAGAAGTTGTTTTCTCAAACTTAATTTTGCCATTAATTGTGGCTGGTATTTTTATCAAAGGAATATGATCATAAGCTTGAATAGAGGTAGAACAAGCAACGGCTACATAAATTGGAGTTGTTATTCAGGTCATCATCAGGGTCTGATCTGTCATCCTCTGTCCCACCAAATTCCTCCCACCAGACTCTTTCTCAAGGGCCCATAAGATGTGGGCAGTGTCCCCGGGTTCTCACCTCATATGATGGATATATCATCTCAAGGAAAGACCACGTGTGTGCATGCAAGGTTAGATGACCAGCAGCTGTGTGTCTGCAGGGTTATATGACTGTCAGAATTGGGGAGGCATGTCTGAATGGCCGTCATGCAATACATCTTGACTAGCTACAGCTTCTGACCTTCTCTTCAAAACAGGGAACTGGAACATAGGCAAAAAGATCAGGTAGGTGGACTCACAATTAATTGAAAAACTGTCTGCCTGCAGAGTAAGTCTCCACCATCAAACCAGAAGAGAAGCCCCAGTAGGATTTCATAGCTCTACTGTCTTGGATTTTATTCTATAAAATATTTTAATTAGTAACCTGAATGGTAGACTAGAGTCTGAGTATCAAACCTGTGAGTAACTCCCATGCAGGAGGTATCATAAGCATCCTGAGGAATGGGCTCAGAGTGCAAAATGACACTCACAAACAGGAGAAAGGGTCTCACATCCAAAAAGATGAACTTTAAAAATGTCTGACATATGCAAAATTTAGTAACATTTAAAAACTACAACAGTACAAAATGAGGAAAAACTACTCAGGTTGCAATACTGCAGGAAAACTTCTGGCTGCTGCAGACAATAAAAAAGTAGACTGTGGACACTTAAGACTTAAACCCCAAGGAAATTTTACTGGAGCTATCATACTGAGATACCAGAGAGGATTATTTTGCTCTACTGGATGTTGACAAGGACTGGAAATAATTACTCTGCTGATTAAGTGCCAAGGTCCTTGTCCAACTCTGGGCACCACTGAAAAAACTATGATCAACAGACAGTTCCAAAAGCAACAGGAAACATGAGTCATAAAGAAAAATTGCACAACCAGGTTTAAGCATAAAAAGACATAGGTAAGCATTTGTCCAATGTATAAAAGGTTGTTATAAAGAGGACAGAGAGCATCTGTTTTAATTTCTACTACATCAAGAAGAAGGAGAAATCAGCTTAATTTACAGTCCAGAGGATTTGGGTTAGAAACCAGGAGAGCATATCTTATTTTGAGGATGGGTAAGCAAAGAACACACAATATATTCACTGGAGATTTTAAGGAGCAGGATAAACATCTGTCAGGGCTGGTTTGAAGTACACATAGCCTGCTTTAGAGCATGAGCTTGAACAGCATCACCTCTTGTTTGTTTAAAATTTAAGTTTTTCCCTAAACCTTTAATTACTTCATTGTGGTTTTTATCCTACAACTTGAAATATTTGCAAGGAACGGACATTTCTTTTTCATTTTAAAAGAAGGTGTTTAGGCTCCTGATATTTTAAAAGTTCCCTCCTAGACAATTCCTAGATAATTATTATACCAACCTCCTCTTCCCAAGCTTGACAGAAATGAAATAGCTACGAACATTTGTCTTGAAATCGGTGGAAGAGGAAGGAGAAAAGACATAAGTAAAACTTGCTGGGCACAAAGTAGCCATCTCATGGGTAAAGGAAAAGGCAAAACAAAGATAATGGACAGAGTAGGGGTGAGCTATGGCTAATTTGAGGGACCCAGGATACTGGCAGGTCTGAGGTACCATTCCCCAGGTCGTGGAGGAAAGCACTCACAGAGATTAAGCTTTCATTCAAAGGACACAAGCAAAGCAATGAGTAAAAGCTTCTTTGTGCGGCCTAAGCAGACACGAAGCACTTTAAAACAACAGAGCAAGTAAGAAGAACCTGGAATTCATCCTTTTAATGTTTGAAGCCAGTAACCTTCTTCTAAAGCCCTTCCCGATTTAACATGCTTGAATTTGGCTTTAATAGCCGTTAAAGAGGTCCTGTCAAGAGGTGTCTTTTCCAATAAGCAA
>NW_009223639.1:0-43644 GCF_000690835.1 Fulmarus glacialis | reverse complement strand
CCACTCCCTTTCCCTACCTAAAAGAGCAAAACTAATACGCAATTGTCGCCTCTAGACACCCACCGAGCCTAGATTAGGCCTGAAGTCATAATGGCAGGAGATGAAAGCAAATTCTGATCACAGTCCAGAGGCTGATTTAATCTGGGAGAAGGGAGAGGAGATAAGTGGGCGTGTTAATTCCTGAACTTCGTTTTTTCCGTTCATCTTTGCACTGGAAATGAGATGAAGCTGGAAATCTTTTAAAGATGGGTGAATATACTGAAAAACAGGTTTAAGCATATGAGCCAACTTTCAGAAAAAGCATTCAGTCTTTAACTGCAGGCTTGCATACAGTGGAGAAGAGTGAAAACACCACTAAGTCTCTTCTTATCAGAAAATGTAGAGGTGGAATATTAGCATCTCTAATACTTTGCAGAAAATTTTTTCCACTAACAAATACAAATGACTGACGAAGATAATGCAACTAACAGTAGTAAAACAGAACCATAATAAATGTTTTTCTTCTATATAAGTGGCTATAAATTTAGAACGTTAAATGAGTTATATAATTAAATAGCCAAATATTAACATCTAAAGATACTTAACCTGCACTTACATTAATTAGTCACACTGGTGTTTTGATTACCTACCCAAAAAATGTTAAATAACTTCAATAAATTAACTTTGACTATAGCAAAAATTCTGTGGTCATTACACAGGCATTATCTTCAAAAAAAAGTTACACTTGAGTCTGTTTCAATTCTGTCCTATCATGCTGTCAACAGAAGTGCTCTTTCGCCAGTATTATTCTATCAAAACTATCATCTGTTTTGTAGATCAGATTCCTCACAATCTAGTTTAATACTTTGATATTTTCCATACTAACAACAAAATACATCACCAACTGCCAAAAAAGAAAAGCCCCAGAAGGTAAATCAATTCATTTCAGTGTTTCTGCACTGAAACTAGCTTTAGGTGATTTTTAGCTAAAATTATTAATCTCATCTAAACCTCCACTAAAAATTTGTTATGCTGCTACTTAACCTTAGGAAGCTTCTTCTAAGTGATCCAAACATAAAGAAATCCATACACTCTTTGTGCTCCCACAGCATGCTTTCTGCACATCGAACTGACCATTGGGTGGTCCAGCTACACGACAGCATATTCCACAACTGTCTGGAAGGTGGACAGCCAGAACAGGGAGGACGTGATCTGACCCCTACCATTCACTATTTTTTATACAATATATTTCTCTCGGTTGCTGACATACCTTTTGTAATGTTTTCCAATAGTTTTCTTTGGAAACAGTTGATATTTCTAAAGAGGACATAGATGTCAATCTGAAAACACTTCATGGTAGCATATCTATTTCTAAGAAATGCATGAATCTGAGGATAGGAAACTTTCCCCTCCCCAAAAAAACTTTTATTCTCATTATTCTCATATGATGAGCTACCCACCCTTCATCCACTTTAAATTTAATGCCAGTAGAAGGTTTTCAGTACAGACCTCATTTATCATGAAGGGAAAGTTCAGTAGGAAAATGATACTATTCACTGGGGGGAAGGTGGGAGGGGGGCGCGCACAGGGCGGGGGGTGTGTGTGCGCGTTACATGGAAATAATCATTATGTTTTGCTTTGTTTCAAGTTACCGGCTTTTAGCCCAAATTTTCCCCCCACCTAATTTGTCAAAGAGGGTAACTATCTCACTGCCATGAGCACTTAATAAACATTAGAATAATTACTTTCTGCAATGTGGGTTAACCCTGAAATGATGACATACTCTTTTCCCTCCTCCAAGATGAATCCATTACTTATCTGATCATTTTGTCTGCTTACAGCTGATAGCATCATGTAGTTCCAGTTCCGAACCACAGAGTCCCTGCTAGACAGTGCGTAAGTGTAATCCCCTTCTTAATAAAGAAATTAACTCTGCAGACTGGCTATGCATTGCAAAAAAGCAAGAACAAGTTGGGTTTTTTTAAAGTTGTCTCTACATTTACTACTCATACATTTTTAGCTTTCTCGTCTTCTAATGTTGTCAAGATGAAAAAAGCTTTTCCACTACAGCAGTTATGCTATAAAAGAATGATGCCAACATAAGAACATAAACAAGCAATCCAACCTTAAAAATCCTAAACCCGTGTACAGTCACATTACCACTGTTGTTAGGCAGCAATGCTGCTGCACACTGCCATCAGTGTTGAAGTTTTGCTCACCTCTACCACTCAGGCTTGTCTTGCCTTGTATTCTGTAGCCCCACCAAGATGGGTAGGGTCTGAAGCCACCTGTGTCTCACCAGAAGTGATCCCTCTCTCTGCAGCAAAGAGCCAGGGAAGTGAAGTAGACCTTGGACAGGTTTTCCACTCCTGGAGGTGAGCAGCTGAAACGTGGGTTTATGCTGAACTGTGGAATCCCACAGCCCATGAGAGAGAAAGCACATCCCAAAGACCCTAGCAGAACATCTCGGGGAAGAAGACAATTCTTACCCCTTCGTTCACAAGGGAGTCAGTCTACTTGGGAATGGGAGCCAGTGAACAAGAGAGACAGGAGGCGGAAAAGAACGAGTAAGACTTATTTTCCTATCCACCTCCTTCCAGAAACTCATTCACCTCTTGGCAAAAAGTATAATAGGACAGCAATTTTTTTCATGCCTATTATGAAAAGTCCAAGTGGTATTTCCAATTACTAATTTTGTCCTCATTTCTATGTCAAACAATCCTGAACTGTAGGGGAAAGAAGCCAGTTATCTTCCTACCCACCCTAGAACAGAACCAAGCTCCCTCTTTCTTTTTCTTTTCTTTTTTCTTTTTTAAGAGATTTCTGTGCTTACACAGAGAGATGAGCCAAAGATAAGCCAGAATATTTTTTTCTCCCCAAATTTACTTATTTTTTTGTATCTGATCATGACAGTGACTGAGAAAACACATTCAAAAAGAAACCCTCAACCCTTAATTCGAACATGTAAAGATAAGTATGACATGCAGGATATTATCTTTCATTGCTGAAGAACTACTACTAGTTATATCCCAATATGACCAGAGTAGCCCTCTATGGGTCAGAGTTTCTTTGATGTTGATGGAAACCTGCTTTTCAATTAATTCATAAGAAGGGAAGCACACATATTTCCATTGCAACTCCCAAGCTAAAATCTCACGATAGTATATAAACTCTCTGCTAAATGCAGAACACATGAGCTTTAAAGGAAAGTTATTTATATCATGGAATCTTTCAGCCAAATTGGGAACTAATGTTGACTTATCATCTGTCACTCTCCATTAATGATACTTGGACTATGGATATTAAAATTGTGCATACGCTGGAAGGAAAAAAAACCGCAAAGAAAAGAAAGTATTCTTTAATGACAGAACTCTTACAAAAATCTAATGACACTTCTGATCTGTAAATTTTGAAAGAGCAAGTGAAAAAAACCAACAACAAATCAATGGATCAACTTTAAAAAAAAGGTGGAACTTAAGAACAGGTTTGCTTAAGTCTTCCTATTTTTATACTAATTATGGTTCCACTCTGAGCAGCTTTGTAAGAGGCATCACTGCATTCCAGGGTTATTGTGTCAATGATTTCCAAAGGATGTGCTCAGTTTACATTCCAGCTCTGCAAATTTGACCTGGAACCCAATCGTTCCTCCTTTATAAAAATCAAGAATAAAGACGAGCAAAATTCTGCCGTACGTGACACTTTAGAAAATCTACCATCTCCATCAGCATAGCAAAGATTGCATTGCCACCTTGTCAGTAAACCAGGTGAAAGATGAACCATAAGGAAGGAAGATAAAATCAGCTCAGATGGATGACAGAATTACAAGTTTAGCATGCTATCACTATAGTTTTAATGTGGTAGATACCTTCTAGCTTTAGCTGAAACATCACCGTCTCCACCCAGCTCTTCACTAAAGCTCACCGGTGTAAGTCTCGTATGTCATAGCTCAAATGGAGTCACTGACATGATTACACATTGCTTGTAGGACACTGTGCAAAGCCAGACAGGTTTGCTCAAACTGATTTCACTAGGAATATATGCTAAACTGGTTCACTTTAGACAAAACAGGTAGGCAATGTTGATCTGTTCAGTTCCCTGAAATGCCCCGGCAGAATGTGGCTGCAGATACAGAATATGGTGCAGACATAGTATATGATGCAGATACATAAATTCTTTCTTAATGTGAAATATATAGCAAACACTGTGCTTAATAAAGACGATTTTCCATCTCCCTTGCTGCCATATACAATTTAAAAAAAAAATAGGTCTTGACACCTGTAAAATTTCTGCATTTTATACTATTCCAGGTTGACGGCTTGGAAACTGATGTGCAACATCTGCTTGGCAATCAGCATAAATACCAAATAAACTGGGCCAACTGAAAAAAAGAGATGGCAGCTGAGCAACAGCAGTTAAATCCTTGCATATACAACCAGATCAGTCTATATTACCTCCAAACAAGACTCAGCCATATAACTTCTCAGGAACAATTTGAATTTAAAATAGTAATAATTTGCTACTATTGTTACATGAAGAAAAGACCAGACGTATCAAGAGTCTTTCCTCTGAAGCTGAAGATACAGCTTCAGAAATATTGAGGAAAATATTATATAATGTGTCTCACCCATGCTTTTTGGACAAATTTTTCTGATCTGGTCATGAATTATGAACTGGAACGTCCCTGTGTTACAGGTGCACCAAACACCTATGACAGAGTACAAAGGGGAACAACCAAGAGAAAAGTATCAACAGTGGTCCTCACAATTGGACTTGTACTACTTGTACTTCGAACTCTTAAAAATGAAAGCCCACATCATAATCCAGACTGGCACATTCATGAGTAGAAACACAGATTATTATTTCTTAAAGTAATCTTAAGGTAATGTTTACAATATGTTCTCGGACTCTATCTGTAATTTCTGATGATAAATTAGCTCATATTATGTTGAGAAACATTGTGTAATTGTCACCACAGCATTAGGAGTTGATAAAGCCCTGATGTAGACTAACAATCCTCTATGGCCTGGGCCAGAATGCTTCTCTAACACTGGATGTAAATATATATAAAGAGAGAAAATGTGTATCAGATGTATTTACTTGTATTTATATTTCCATGTACTGTAAGTACAAAGAATGTAGCCAAAGCTGCATACAAAAAGACTTCAGAATCTGTCATTTATTCAGATCTTCTCTGATTTGATACTTGGAAACAGTTTTTCTTGGGTAGAACCAGAAACTTATTTCAAACTTTAAAGAACAACAGGACACAAGATTTTTTAAAGTTACCGTAACAAATTATGGTCAACCACAAAAGTTCTATTACAGTTTGTCAGATTAAAAGTGAATATACTATTTTGCAAGAAAGACTGAATAATCCAACATGGCTTACATTTTCTTCTCACTTTTTAGTGTTCTCTTATAAATTTCTATCCGGTGTGTTATTGCCTGAAAGTAACTTCAAATAGGTGAAAGCTGACAGCAACAGTTCAGTTTTCTCTGCCAGAAGTATACATTAAAAAAAAAATAAATTTGAAAGTATGCTATGCTATTTAAAATGAAACCCTAAGGCACCATAAGAAGAAACCCTTTATAAATCAAGGGCACCCTGTATACAGGAATTCACTTACAGTACTGAAGAGAGATGCTGTTAAAATCTACTAATCCATTTTTGGCATGAACTGCAAATAGGTGAGATAGTTTACAAATACAGGTTATAAGCACTGTTGCTAGAGCTGCCATTCCTGTGATCTCAGGCAAACTCTGAAGCATGTAGCTTCCTCTCTGAAAAGCTTAAATATGTGGCCTCCCCCCACACACCCTTAGCTCTGGACAGTTGAATCATTCCCATAGCAGATAAATCTTTCTGACTGCTGATTATTCTGACGGGGTGGGGGGGAAGGCACTGTGTGTGACAGGGTCCCTTTTGTTTCATTACAGGCACAACAATCTGTTTTCCATTGAACAGAGTTTTTAGTTCTCCCTCCACAACATTTTTCTTTAATTATGATAAAAGACAGTAACTTAATCAGGCATAAATCCTGTTCAAGCGAACACAAGAAAATAAAGGGGTTAACTTTGGAGGCAAAAAGTTAGACATGTGACCTCTCAATTACAACTCTAGATAATATACCACCAAAGTACTGACAAGTGAAAAATTGTTCATTCCTCAGATTTGCACTAGTAGCACTAGAAAAATTAATTAAACAAACCCACAATCATGTTTATTTTGATTAACATGCTTTGCCTAGAATGTAACTATTCAGTTATAAAATGATCTTGACTTTACTCCAATAGCATAGTCATATGCACAGCTGCTCCCACAGAAAAACATTTTCCTTGCTATTTCTTTCAGAAACTCTGGATACCAGCACCTCAACTTGCCAAATAACCTGGGAAAAAATTAAGATGTTGGGACTGATACCAGGAGGAAAAGATACTACCTTCATAATTCAGCTAGCTGACACATGTAATACAGGCAAGACGTATATGAAGACTAGGGTCAGCGTCCTCAGAGTACAATCAGTATTCTCACTCATTGCCAAGTCCAAGAACTGGCACAGCAAATTGCATTTTAACTCGGTTTAGTTGTTGGAACCAAAACTCACATTGACCAGCTAAACAGCAGCAGAACTGGCCGCTATTCACACAGAAAAACAACCATCAGTTACTTTTTAAGCTGTGATTAGGTTGCTTGTATTTTAACAATGAAGCACGTTCAAGCAGGACACCACCTCCACCCGTCTTCCCAGTGAGCTGAATATGCCAATATCCCAAATGACTCCTTCTGGAAAACCGGAAATGGTGGGAGAACAGGGAGAACATGGCCTCAGCTGAGCAAAGTGAGAGGATGCACCAGCAGACTTGCATGCGAGGGAGCCTAAAAGTAGGGACAGGTGAGCAGGAGTTACGAGAAAGACATGGAGAGACCCCAGTATGCAGACTAGGGAGTTAAGATATCTTTGGGATGGAGGCAGGAAGTGTTGTTAGACGTGGGGTGGAGACAGCAAAGGAAAGAAATTCGAGGGCTGAAATTTGGGAGTCACCGGAAACAGCGGCTAGGGCGTGCAGAATGTATTCTAACTGAACAGGCATTGAATCTTACTGAGCAGAAAAGGCCAGAGGCAGTTCGTTGGCCCTGAGGACAAGTGAAACAGCATGGGTCATGCCCATATACTGCAATCTCTCCTCTCACCCTCAAAGAGGCTGGCCATATCAAAGCTAACCCTGGGAACATACCTTGCCGCATGCTCCTCTTCCCCCGCCCCCCATTATACTCCTGCACTGCCGGAGTTAGACCTACAGGCTGCAACTATGGCAGAAAGCATGCTCCTCAATAAACCACAGCCAACTGCAGGCTGGCGTCCAAGCTTTAACCTAGATCCTGTTTTGTTTATGGTAAGGATGTAGCCCAAGCTGCTGGAGTGAAAAGATGATGGACATTGGGGAAAGACAACAGGGACAAAAATTAAAGACATTAAACTAAAGACAAAAATTAAAGACAACCTAGGGGAGTCATACGGAGTCCCTAAATACGGAGGAATGAGAGGATCACAAACAAAGACCTTGGTGGGCAGAATAGGTGGATTGCATAGGTTTATGCAAAAAGGACAGTGGGCAGACCCTGCAAAGTACACAAGTGTTCCAGTCCTCCCATAAGTAGAAGTAGCTGCCACTACCAATGACAAGGTCCATCAATCATTACACTGAGCTTCCCCATTGAGTCTCTCCCGTCGTGTCTGGTTTGTAGTTAATACCTTCTTTGCACAACTAGCACCAAGAGAGTAGTTTTTAAGACTATGACGTCACTATATGAAAAAGATAGGTTTGGTTAATTGGTTAAAGACATTTCTTTGGTTGCTTAAGTTAAAGACATTTCTTAAAGCTGAATAAAATGTTGAATGTTCGAACTACAGATGTCAAAAGGAAGAGAAATCCCTTGGGGTTGGGGTTTTGTTTTTTTTTTTTGCCCAGTCTGGAGTGCATTATTTCAGGCAGTGTGGAACTGCCTCTGGCTATAGTTACAGAGTAGACTTTAAATGAAAACTTGTGTTGGTCTGCATAATATTTTGTGCACCTGGGGAAAATATTTATCCAAGCAATAGCCAGATCTATGGCCACCAAACATGTTGAGGACTCACTTGCATTACGTTCAATGGAATCTTTGAAAGTACCAGCAGACACTTATTGCACTCAAGCTAGCTTCCTCTCTTCAAAGTTTGTGAACAAAACTTAGCAAAAAAAATATCATATTGAATTAGCAACTAGGATATTCATGCAAGGTGGTCAAATTTGCTACACAGTTACTCTTATAGTTGGTATTTTCAATACGATTTTTACAGTGACAATTTAGGTTTACGTGCATCACACTTGTAATTACTTTTCCCCCATTAGGCATTTAATAACTTTAAAATGTAAACATATACTTAGGGTTTTAATATCTTTAATATAAATCTACCCTTTTAAAAAGTCATACACAGACTTACTCGTGCACACCATTGTTTTTTCCAGAACAAGCATTCATGATATGCCATACCAGCTTTGCAGTAATTCAATATCCAAGTGCTGGACTTCTAGGGTGTGTGATGCTGTACAGAATCAGGAGTGGAACCAGCAATGCTTCCTTATCAGGAAAGCAGACATTTTAAAGTACCGACATTCTTTGTTTATATGGAAAGCTTCTTAATATATAAACAAACATACATTCCTACGCTGCCATGCAGTCCTAACATCTCCCTGTTCATATTAGCATGTTCCTGCATCTAACTACTAGATTATCTGAGACACCGGCAAAGTTTTAGTTAATGCAAACTAAATCTGAACCATTTAAAGTATAGATCACTGTCCATTTTTCTTTCCTGGAAGAAAATAAAATATGACAGCCACTTCAAATACAGTTTATGCTGTCCCTCCCCCCACGTGTTAAAAGAGCTTTCTTCATAAAAGAACTCTATTAAAGAACATCTCTGTTACAGAAGTGCATTTAGGTACCTTCCTAATCCTGAGATAATTAAAATCTGCTAAGTAGTAAGGTACTAAGTCTGTAAAGAGTTTATTGAAGAAATGCTCTCTGCATTCTGAATGGCATCTACAAAGTTTCCACTGACATACACAGGCATTTTTCCTAACCAAGTAAAAGTATTCCTTCTCCACAAGAGTAAAAGCGGAATTGTTGATGGAACCGCAATTTACGCACTGGAGCACGGCTGCCTCAAGCCATGTCAAAAAGCATCCCCGGCACATCATCAGCACTGCCTTGCTCTTTAGCCGCACACTTCTTGGAGTAATTGCTTTTTGAAAGAGCTCAGACTATAAATTACCTCTGACAAATTGACTTTCATTTTGTCTTCTAATGTAAGAAGACCAGAGATGCCACTTAAAATTACATTAAAGAGATTATTTCTTGTCCCCCAGTGACCACATTGCCTGGACTATGCCAAATCCAGTATACAACCCATCCTTTACTACTTCTGACCTGCAATTTATTTTACATCCATAGGTAACCCAAAGTGAGGGAGGGGTTAATTACAATTAAAGGAAGGAAAATTACAGAGGAAAATTACAATGGCCACCTGGAAATGACTCTGCTGCAAAAACCATTACAAAAGCCCATGAAAAACATCCTAAAGTTGCAGGGGACAAATTTGAAAATAAAAATCTTAATTATTTCTGAGGAAACTTGATGCAAAAGCAGGTCTATTCTCACACCATCTTAATGGGAATGTAATTTTCCAGAACATGTAATCTTAGGAATGAAAAACCTTTATAATTTTACTACCTAAAATCTTTTTACAATCTTAGACACTGTTAACTGAAATACATCTTTAGTCCTAGAAATTACACTGTGTAATGAGAATATAAAATTCTAAGCAAGCACATTTCTTGCAAATTTCAGTTCTAATTTACAAAAATTTTTAAGAACTATGAAATTTATAAAAATCCTTTCAGACCAATGCATCTCAAAGTATTTTATCCATTTACGAATAGCCACAGCTGTTTTTAGAAGCCCAAACTAAGCCAAGTGAGGAACACTAAATCTTGATTTGTTTGTTTTTTTAAGGTGACTTTGTTTGACAATGCTTCACTGATTAGTATTTTTCGGGATGAGGGAGGTGGAGGGCTAGATATTACAGTTGGAAATAAAACTCGTTTTTACACCTCCATTCAGTGAATTTGCATGGATCACAAGCAAGCAGATTAAGTAAAATCTTAAAAAAAAATATTAGTGGTTGTTCCCACACCTGATTTTCCAAATAACGGGGTAGATCACATAATTACTTTTATTGCTGAGCAGGATTCCTTGAGTCTTTTTCTTCATTTATTATGTGTTAGAACACACTTATGTGATAGAACACAAAAGGACATGCTTGGTCCAAAATACAAAGCACCAACTTTTAGAGATAACTCCTGCTCTTTAATCTCTCTTTAATTTCAGAGTCTGTCAGTAGAAAAAAAAAAATAATATGTTGGCTACTTTACATAAAAGTGATACTACACAGTCCAAAAGTGCAAAGTTAGAAGAAATGGGAAGGAGATGCCAGTGAACAATCTTTGAAAACTCACTAGGCTAAAAAAGTAGTAGCAGACTAACACAGCAGAGACATGGAAAAAACTCAGACTCCACCCTCTCTTATCACCACCCATGGAGCAAAAGCTATTGCATCCATATGAAACATGGATTATGATTAGGCATATGATTATGCCTTTTATGGGAATGCTGTAGAAAATATTTAGCAGAAACAATGCAGAAAGAACGAGAACTGCAAAGTGAGAGTGACCGGGATCTTCAATTCTTCACCACCTTACCTTACCTCTCAATTTTGCTTAATGGCTAGACACCAGATAGGCAGCTGAGTCGGTGGCATAACAGCCAAAAAGTTTATTCAGCCATTTTCTAAGACATATCAGTGATCAGATTTATCAGGTATCAGGTGTTTGTACCTGAAACATCACTACATCAGAGCCAGGTGCATAAAAAGTATTGTTTACAATAGACAGATGAAATACTGGATTTAAAGCAAAAAGGAGCAATGGCTAAAAATGGAAGTCTGAACCAATCAATAGTTGCTGAGGATTCATTCTCAAGAACAGTCAGGTAGGAAATGCTTTTGCATATCCCTAATGCTTTTAATTATCCCAACCTACTTCCTATATATTACTGTAGCTGTTTCTGAAAGATCAGCTAAGAACTGTCCAATATTAACAAACTGTTTAGTTATTTCTTAATATAAATTCTTGTCTGCCACCATTTCAATTCCTTGCTTAATTGGGGAAGAAATAATAAAGATTACAGTAACATTTAAATCTGGTACTACCCTTGCTTGTTGAGAAATTGTTGGATTAAAAGCAAGCAAAGTTTTCTTTTTTCTTTTCTTATTTTTTTCTTTTCTTTTTTTTTTTCCACTGCCTTAACAATCCATTTGGCAGAAGAAAGAAGCCTTGATTGTTGGCAGTGAGGAACACACTCAGAAATCTGTGGTTGGACCAAAAAAGTCACTTCTAGTGCAATAATGGAAAACATAAACCCATCATTCAAAAAAGTAACCAAAAAAGAAAAACAGGCCCCACTTTCTTAAAACAGTGAATCACATATATCTTCTGTCCTGGAAATTCTGCACATCAATTAAAAAATGAAGACTTTCCAATATTCCATCCAAGCCTGGAAAATGTGGTGGTTTTCTTTTTTTTCTTAAAGTTATATGCCTTCATTTTAAAGTGCATTGCCTGTTCCTTCTCTTTCCATCTTCTGCTTGCAGAATGACACCCTTACGGTTGCAAAGATAATATTTCAAAAAAACAAATGCAATGTTTTCATCCCAAATTCACAACTGGGATAATACAGTATCAAGATTCTGAGTAAATTCAAAACTGCTGTCTGCAACCCCACAGGCAGTAGAACTACCATGAACTAAGTCAATCTCCCATAGTTTATATAAGCTGCAAAGAAGTGTGAAATTAAGAGCTCAAGTTATTATCTAAGGAGAAACACCCAAAAGATACAGGCTGGGAGTAGTAAGTTTTTTTCTGTGCGATCTCACCAATACCCTACACAAGCCAGCTACCTGTGGGGAGCCATACAGCTTCCCGCTCACCCAGACGGATACGCAGTTTCTCCCCCAAACCTGCAGCCAGAAGTAGTGTTTACAATTTTGCTAGGAAACCAACATCCAACAGAAGCACCCACACTGATGGAATAGAAAGTGATGAGGTTGATGGGAGAGAGAAAGAAGAAGGCACCATCCCTCACAACCAGCCTCCAAAAATGTTTTCTATACTTTCAGACACATAAGGTAATTCTTGATCAAACTCCACTCATTCAGCTTTTCACAACTGCAATTCAAGGATTCTCTCAAACTGCATATAAAGAAAATGGGTTTGAAGTATATGCTCTATGTTCCAAGTCTTTGGAGCCCTTAGCACTTCAAGACTGAGGTGCTCTTCTGGGGGCAGGGGGGGGGAAGCCAACACCCACAAACCACACACACCGCAAACAAAAAACCCGTTACATGGTTCTCACTAGATGCAGGAATGATCAACTCTATGGCAATTAAATCAGATAAACAAGCTTTTGGTATTTATAGTTCATAGTCCACAGATGTTCAAAAAGAAACGTTCGTCTAAAAAAGAAGGGAGGGCGGCAGGAGCGGGTGGTGGAGGCGGGGGAATGAGAGCAATAGACACCCCAGTGTAAGAACTGGAAGCCAACTAATCTGATCTAGTGTTATTAATTTATACTGGGGTGTAAATTTATTAATTCTTTAATAAGAAAAGCATCACATACACATCTTCACACATGAATGTACTCCCAGTTTCATCCTTTGTTATGAAAGCAGACCCCATGTACCATAAATTCAGCAGGCTTAAACAGAATGCACACGAGGTGAACAAAATAAAAAACTGAAGAGAAGATAAAAGAAAGGTTTGGTATAAAGCATTCTTTTAAATATAAGTTCAACGTGTTATTTAAAGTGACAATCACAAGGGCCTCATTGTTCCTTCAACTGACTTCATGCAACCATTTCTAAAACATTGTTCTGTTGATTTCTTCCGTGCTCCTTCTGCTTGGCTTCCCAACTTCAGCTGTCAGACTGACTTAGGGAGTCAGTCTGAGTATATGTATACTCAGAGTTAAGCCTAACACTAGAATCTTTATTAACATTTTTAGTTTCTCTCTGTGTAGGGGTGTCACTAAGTGAGTTTAACTTTTCTTTTTTTTGAATGGCATTGTATTTTTCTACGATACCCATGTGATGGCCTTTTTGCTTTCTTCCAGTTGTCTGTGTATTTTCTCTTCCCTGAGAGTATTGTAATATCTCTCTCTGCCAGGTGATGCTTTGGTCTTGTGAACTTTTTAAATCTTTTTTTAATCTTCCAATCAATTTTTTTATAGTCAGTTCAATATGATTAGAAGTATTTTATTATATACTGCACTATAAATGTATCATGTTGGCATGTTTTCCTAAATATGAACACTGTGGAAGTAAAAATGTGCTTATGATCTTCCATGTGTACATGGAAAAATGTGGTAGGTACACATGGTTAGAAGAAAAGAGTCTGATGTTTTGAAAATTAGAATCTGCAAAATGAAGGAAAATAAAAATATTCCAAAACTGCAAATAATCTCTCTGTGCAAAATCTTATTGAAGCTTTTACAATGACAGAATTTCTACTTCAAAAAAAAAAAGAAGTTAGAACTTTGTGAAAATAAGTAATTTTTGTCAAGTACTTAAAACCAACGTACCTAACTAGTCTCACACCACCGAAAATAAAATTCCTGTGCAAGCAAAGACTGTATGAAGAAAACAACACACACTGTTTTCCTAAAATGTGTTCAAAATCAGGTCCGTAGTTTTATTTTAGAAAGGATCTTAATATATCATGATCTTTGTATCATGATTTTTGTGAGTTCACAGGTTCTCAGTTTAAAGAAATGTTTTCAACATCTTTTAAAAATATTGTACACATGGAAGATCATAAGTACATTTTTACCTCCAACTCAGACAGCATTTAAAACAAAGACACAACATTACAAACACTTGTATACTATCAAGTCTTCATATCAGACTTCAACTCCTATATCCCAAGAATACGGAGTTGTTCACTTTTCAGTTGATACTGGTAATTGCATGCAAGCTGCAGGTGGTTTATAAATCCATTTTCCCAGGCCCAGTTAATTTTCTGAAATAGCCTGCAAGCTGTAACAGAGTTTTCCAGGAATGCACCTTCTAACTCCATTTCCTGTTGTATTTTAAATCCTGCCAAAGGAACATTTCAAAGCAGAACGCAGGATGTAAGCGTATGATGGAAAGTTCATTGAAGGCTTCCAAAATCACAAAAGTAGACAAAATTTAAAAATGAGATGTGAAATTGTTTATTGAAGAAATATGGACTATGACATTCAAGCGGGTCTAAGAAATAATGCTAACAGCATTGCAGCCCCTGCAGACTTGCTTTTAATTTTACATAAAAGGTTGTTATTGAAATAAAGTGCAACTGCTCCTGGAATTGTTTGGCTTCCCACTGCTTTCTTCCCTCTAATATTTTGGAGTAAAATGGGTTTTGAAGAAAACTCCTTTGAATACTGCTCACTGCAGGCTTCAGACAGAGGGAGATTTTGAGCCCTCCCCGCAAACGGGGACCTGACCCAGTCCTCAGTGGAGCCAACGGGGAGCTCTGCTGTTGACCTGAGCAGGAGCAGAGCCCCGAGCTGGCCTCCTCCAGGTCCAGCACCCACCATACAGCAACCTCACAAGCTGTACTTTTTGGCTGGTCCTGTAACTCGCTTCCCGTGGTGAACTGTAGCAACAGCACCACAGTGCGTCAGTCTGCCTTGTTCCTTTGGTCCGTTAAATAAGCGACTCGGAGAACAACTAAAAACTCCGTATGACAGTGGCATCGCTTGACAGTCTGAAAAAGACATCTGAGGAGTCTACAAGGTATTTGCAGGGACAATGTGTTAGCAGTTCTCCTCCAACAGCAGTTGCCATTCTTGGAAATGCCGTAATGGCTATACATGAAAAGAGAACAAAAGCTTTTGGCCACACAGCACCAGCGAGCAGTAACTGTGCCTGGTGCACAGCTGTCAGCAACAGCTTCTGAAACTCACAGCATCTTCTCTCAATGTGGCAACGAAGGTGCAGAGCTCAAAACGATTGACACTGTGACCTGCGACGTACCAGAGACTCCCTCCCTCATAAAATGAATAAACATGCATTTATACAGCTAGGAAAGTAAAATCCTGTCTTATCCCTTGCTTTACCAACACCATTTCCTTCTGAAACCTGCAAACTTGCAGAGAGAAGCAACATAAATGGGTTGTATTTGGAAAACTTCTTTTTCCAAGTGATTGTGAGCAGAAAGTTGCATTTGGATTTTGGATTCACTGAGCAACTTCTGGAAGGAAAAATCAGTATGCAGCAAATGAGTGAATACAAGAAGCTGTTCTGCTAAAGAGGCACAGACAGAGCAATCAGTCTTCTAAGTACACAAAAATAGAAGGAAAAATGACATGGGCTGACATGAACACATGACAAACTTGACAGAACTGAGTACATTGGCTATCCTAGCCCCCAAGATAACATTCAAAATGCATTTAAAAGACACTGATCTTTTTTTTTTTTTTTCCTGTTTGGCTGTTCTCCATAGTATTCTTATTTGCTCAGAAATACATGCTTTTCCTATGACTTTTAACTATGCTTCGCTATTTGGCAAAAAAGACCTGTAGAGACTTAAAGATCTGATTCTGGACCCAAGGTAGAATTTTGCTGCAACCCTTCTGAATGCCACCAAATGTAGCCTTTTCTGTAGTGAATAAAAATGCTTTAACTTTTTGTGGGTTTTTTGTGGTTTAGTTTGTTGATTTTGGTGTTTTGGTTTTTTTTTTTTTGTTAAGTTACCTGTATTTAAGGAACAAATTTTAAAAGAAGGACAAATTTTCTGGAAAAAAATCGCCAGGATGGTTAAGGAATTGAATGCAGATGTCAAATCAGAGGTAACACCTCTATTGTAATCACAGGTCAGTGCTAGTTCTCCTAATTTTCCTAGGAAAAGTATGTTTTGAATAATGCTACTCATGACTCCTTTTAAAGAGAGATTTATTTCTGACAGCTGCTTTCATTTTACATACAGAAATATTAAAGTCTGTGATTATCACCGAGAACGTATAATTACAAAAAATTTAACACTTACTTTCAGATGGTCCCCAGATTTCCCCCACCCATCCCCATCATCTCCACTACCGTGTTATTTTCATGTAAGAGGCAAGAAACACTATACCATATTATTTTAAGACAGTTTGAGTTTAAATTATACTAGCTTGAAAGCGTGTCTCTTTTTTTAAAAAATGTTATTTTAATCCCTCTGCAATTCTATTTTTCTTTAGACTTAGAATTGATTAAAACAAAACAATGCTCTGTCCAAACCTGCATTCTTTTCACAATTTTCCCATCCTTCCATTATCATCCTAAAACACTGTACTCTTACAGTATGGAATTCTTTAATCAGTCCTGACATGCATCTACTTTTTCCTTGGCCCAGCCCCAGCAAACACAGTCGTGCTCTACTACACATCATTTCTCTCCATAACCTCTCTTTTCCTTTGGGTAACATACTTCATTTCAAAACATACCTTCCACTACAAAGCAAGACTCAAGGCTTCTGTAAGGGTTAAATTAGCGGTTGAATAATTGATGCACAAGCAGAATTCTGGTTGCAGTTCACAAATATTGCTCTCATTCAGTCTGAATTTTGGCCAAACCAGCTGCAAAAGTAAACTTTAGTCTGCCTAATCAATTGCCATAGCCTGCTATTGAAATCTTTGTTGTTTTTTAACAGACCTAAATTTGAGAGTATGTTCCGGGATCAGTGATTCTTCAGGTTCATCAACTCTTATGTGGTATTTAACAACAATTATTACAAAATAAATAAGTAAAACATCAAGTCTAAATATTACTTCTGCTACAACTACCACCATTTGGGAACTCAGCCGAACACCACCAGTATGATGGTAGAGAACAGAGATAATTTTCCAGTACCACACCGCTGGCAAAGCAAAAGACACACATATATTTTTCTAATAATGCTAATGATAAGGTGCAGAGGCACATCCTTTCAGAAAGCAAGCCTTCTGCCACCAAAAAAAAAAAAAAAAAAAAAAAAATTCCCATTTCGGAGAATAGAAATACTTCAAACTATGTATTGCTTTCCTAAGCCGACGGGTTTGATCCAAAATCCATTAAAACAGTCACTCTGCCTCTTACTTTAGATGAAGTGCCAGTATCCCTAGCAACATACTAAATTATGTGCAATTTTGGGGCTCTGTTTTTCATCCACCATGCTGAAACTCTAAAGATGAAACTTCAACTTCATGTTACAGCTCTCTTTTCTTGAGGAGAATATTGACTATACATCTGTTTTGTATACAGAGTTCTCATAAGTAACAGAAATGTCTCCTTCACCCATCTCCTCCTCTCCTTCTGGAAAGATGTTCCGCTGCGTCCACTAGTTCTAATTTAATCATATTGTGCCATTTCATACTCAGTTTAGACACAGCCATGTTGGTAAACATACATCATGGTAGCTTGAAGAATCAGAAGACGACTTGAAGGAAGAGATTTTGAAAATATCTGATCAAAGTCAGGACAACCTGACACAACTGCCTTGGTTGCAGGAGCAGCAGGAGCGGAAAAAACAAACCAAAACCCACAATAAAAAAAAAAAAAACAACCACAAAGCAATTAAGCTTATGACTTCTTTATGAACTTGTGTAAGAACAGAATATGACGTGATCCTGGGTGTTATTCCACAAAAGCACTCCAGTTTGGAGCACGTAAACAACCCATACCTTCAGCAGGTCACATGCTGGCAGGTCAAGAAGAAAAGAACCAGTTGCAGAGTTGCTTTGGGACTGAAGCTTTTTTATAGAGCATTGTAAAATGCAATGGACACTCCCAGATGTGAATACAGAATGTGTTATTAATCCCTTATTTCTCTACACCAGAATGTCTTTATGGTTATACTGAGCATCAAATTTACACAGGAGTTCTGACTTTTACAAAAAATGCATCCATAATTCCATTTCTGCATAACAGTAATTAAATATATATATATATTCGAAATATTCATAAGGTCTTAATCCACCTGGGAAGTGATGCTCATGAAGTAGTTTTGTGTTTACAAAAAAAGTGGAATCGAAGAGTCTACTCATGCCAACGCTTGTACACCACTTTCCTCCTGCGATGTGCAGAGCTGGGGGAAGAAATTTAATAATTCCATTAAGAATTTGTAGGAATCAATAAATTAGATGTCTCTTACACAACTGTATTTTGAGTGGTGTTTTTCCAACAAAAAATATGTGAATCACAAGAGAAAACTAAACCCTTTTTCCAAGGCTCCAGAGTCTCGAGTCCTTAAAGCATGTGGCTAATATGCTTAAGGCTGTATGTTGTTACCGCAGCAAAAGATAATGTGCATTAGCCACAGGAACGAGCATGCACGTTTTATGAATAATGCAACAAACAGACAGGTAAAACTGACACCACAAGCTGTTGACAGGTGAGGCAGAAACCCCCTCCAGGCAACAGGGTCTGAAGCGAGGAACTCCTATTTTTGAGCTGCACGTATCCTTTCCGTAGGACTTCATTCTCCCAAGACAGGCTGGCAGCCATACACGTCTTGTAAAGCTGGTACTTCGTTTGCACATCAGACATAGTAGCTAGCTGAACAAACAAAGCAATGTTGAGTCAGCATGTCAGACAGCCTGATCGGACTAGGACACATTCATTACCTCGGGCCTGTTTTTTTTAACCAAGTAAGATTTGCACAAGAATAAAAGATAGGGCTCACCATTCTTTACAACGGCAGCATTACTTGTAACATTTTCCAAGATAAAGTAACTTCGATATTTGTCAAGCGAAACTTTAGAATGCTGCCTAATGGAAATCTCTTTTGATCACAGCCTTTCCACCAGTAACTGACATATTATGGGTTCTCGTTAAGAAAATGAAAAGAATGATAAGTGCTTTTTGCCTTGAGAAGTCAATAAAAACAATCTTGTCTTCAATATTGTTAAACAACTGTAAATACTTAGGAACCTAAGAAAAAAGGGATTCATTTTTTTTCATTCAATTACATAAACAGATTAAGGCACACTTCAATTCTTTTGTTTAGGAAAATCTTTAATACTTTGTTTGCTTTGTTGTCAGAGATAACATTTTTTCACGCAGGTTACAGATAAACCTTATGGCTCTTCTTCAGATAAATTATCAAAATTCCAAGCCTGATGTTTGACCTTAATCAGTAGGACTAGTCAAAGGACTTAGATATATAATTCTTGTGCCAATTGATGGTAACTTTTGCTACAGGGTTTGTATGAAAGCAAATGTCAATAAAGGCAAGGAAAAAAGCTCCATTATATTTGCTCTGGACTACATGAAACTTGCAAAAAATTTTGATTAAAACACTTCCAAAGCAGAACAAGAAAACTTTTAATGCATCAAAATGTAAAAATATAAAAGAAACTTGAGTTTACAATATAGTAGATTGTTATCATGGATAAAACCACAGAAAAGGTACCTACATTAAGTAAAAAAAAGTTTTGCTGTTCTGTTGAACACCTTTTCTACTACGGTCAGTAATGTAATAAGCAGGTTACGTACTTAAGTAGGTCTTCCCTGCAACATACTTAAATCCCAGGAGGAGAGTCTGGCCTCTAGCAGTCAGCATGAATCGGTGCACCGACTCCAAACATCTCTCTTGAAGATAAAACTTTGCTTCCTTATTTTGACAGCAAGCTTTTTCCTTGCTTTGTAGCCATCACAACAGAAATAAAAAGAAGATTGGAACAAGCGCATACTGTGCTTAAATGAGTATGCACCTGATTAATAAATTAATGATAACACTAGTTATTCTAGATGGAATGGTACAATGACTGTCACAGAGATTTTGCACAGTTCAAGACTTCCTTTTCTATTAAGAGGGAAAATACATTCATATTGCAGTATTATTTTCAAACACTGCCAAGTAACACTGTGGGGACTGGTTTTTTTTAAAGAAACATTTTGGAATATGAAGTGTCAAATTTACCATTAAAATGTCAGCAAAATGTATTGGGTTCTGTTTGAAAATGGAAACAGCTAGCAAGCTCACAAACCGTCAATAGTCCATCACTTACACAAATATACACGTTTGTCACAACAAACATGTCAACTTTTCTATGTTTTGACCGTAAGCCCATTTATACTTCTGCCGCAGAATGTGCGACAGAAGGCCGAATATGCTTTTCAAACAGCTCCCATGGGCCACGTGTTATCATCAACTTTCGTGTCATCTAGTAACACACCCTTTGGGAGAGATTTCCCTCCTAGCTGGGCACAGACACTGCGGTCAGATACTCAGACGCTGCAGTGCATAATGCAGTACACAACTGCATCACAATACACAACTGCAGGCGCAACCTGTGAGGTGCTCAGCTTCAAGTGCGAAGGTTTTGAAAGCAAGGTGATGTTTATCATCTGAAGGTTTAGGTAGACCTTAAGAAGATCCCAAAAGAGTCCTATGACACATCCATGCATTGTTTACTTGACAAATGGCCACCTACACGCTCTTTTTCTATTTCCAAGGGATCCTCAGGAAAAAAGCAGGCTTCATTTAGACCTAATCTTGGAGAAACACTAACCCATTTCATTCCTTCATGACCATATGAGCACATGCGCTGCCTCATTTACCTCACCAACAACATTCTAACCAAGAGATGATGGAGGAATCATCTTCGAAAGTATATGTACTACACAAATCAAAATAATATTCATGGAAACAGTAAAAGAAAAGTCTGATAAACTTCTGGTAGCTGAGCTCCCAGAAGGCGAGCAGTGCTAAATGTTTTCCTCTGAGGCTTTCTTTAGAAGATAAGATCCTGAGCTTTCACATCTACACCTAAACACTCCCATGTTCCCAAAAGTTCAACAACAAAACTAATAACTGATCAGTAACAATTAAAAAAAAAAAAAAAAAAAAAAAACAGTCTATAAGTAAAAAATAAAAAAAAAAAAAAAAAAAAAAAATCAGTCTCCATATCACTCAGCAGAGCAAGCAATACAACTGGTTCAATCCAAGTAAAATTCACCCTGAAAAACCAATCAGATGGTGTCACAGTAATCTGAGAACCCCAGGAAATGCCAAAGTTGTCAGGCCACCACCTTCTCAATAACATTTCCCCCAAATTAGAAACTGGATACACTAGGTCACTAGCTGGCAAAAATCCCAGCCTTAAATGATGGCCTGTCAAACAAGAGAGAAGGGCACTCTTCCATCTCCTGCACTACTAAGAAGAGGGCCTGATAGTCTCTGGAGAGCAGAATCAGTGCTTCACCACAGAAAAATGACAGGGACATACTTTTATTTTCTGTAAAGCACTGCATTCCCCAGCAAACCAATTTCTTCAGAACTGACAAAATGAGTCTTCTCTTCAAAACGCTCCACTTTAAGGTGGTGGGTAACATTGCTATGTAATGTACTTCACTGAAATTATAAATTGCAACTGGGAGTTCATTAGGAGTGGAGCAACCTGACTGTCAAGGTGATAAAAACCTCACAGTAACTCTGTTGCTAAATATCTTTTAAGTGTTATTGCCCTCATAATAATTGGGATGGGGGAAGGTGGTGGAAGATGGAGAATTAATAAATGGTCAAAAAAGCTTTTTATAATAGACTTTCATAGGACAAGAAAAACAGCTGTTTCTAAATCAGGTTTCAATGTCAGCAATTCCTTTGCTCACTTACTTCCTTCTCCTTCCCAACCTTGAAGATGGCCCACTGCTACAAGAGCAAATCCACAAATATCATGATAAACATAGCGCCACAGTCAAACACGGACATATTATATGCCTTTATTTTAACCAGTCCTTTATTTTAATCAGATCCTTAAATGTTTATGTGGCTCGCAGTGGCCACATAAATGCCCCAACCCCTGTGAGGAAGGTGATGCACAGGAGGGAGATGTGATCTCCTCTCTGCATCCTGGAGAATGAATGCTCTGCAGAACACCTTGTGGCTGTGAGCACCCTGAATCTCCAGAGCACAGAACTTGATGTACATCCTCATTTCTTCCCTGCCTGAGAGCCTAAGTATCTTTCCAAAAGGAAACAAAGTACATAGGACCAGTGCGTACCTCGTCTCACCCTGCCATGGAATCAAAACACCCTGGGACGCACATTGGGAGACCAGAATGAGCAGGCACATCCTGAAATGCATCTGTCCGCAATGTACAACAGGTCATCATCGAAGACATCAATGCAAAAGAAAAAGGCATCAAAGTAATTGACACTGCTGAAAATTCAGATAACCTTAACTAGGCTATGGTCCACTTTTACTTACGGAAACGGGGATGTCAAACTTAACTTAAGGTGAGGCTATAAAGCCTTTTGGAACAAAGATTCTCCAGAAATGCCACTTTACAGAGGCACACTGTGCCAGTACACTTCAAGTTAAACATTTACTAGACACTTGAGAGAAACAGAACACTAATATAACTAGGGGAAAAGAATCTCTTAGATTTCTACAGAGGTCACATATATGGAATAAAAGTCAATCAAATCACTGTTCTGAAAAGCAGAAGTATAAAAATCACCAGAAGAAAAAAGAAAGAAAAGAGCAAGATCCTAACTCACTTTTCAAAATTAAACAAAACAAAAACAAAAAACCTCACTCCTATTCTTAAAGCAGGACTGGTTGTTGAAATCCATCAGGACAAATCAACTTGAAAACCTCTTGTTGGAACGATTTATTAGGAATTTTTTCGCAACTAAGCTGAAATTATCACCCTCAGTACAGCAGAAAATGGTAGGAAATAATGTGTAGTACAAATAGCATTTTAAAAATTCCATTAGCTATATAGGGATTTTTTTTTTATTTTTTTTTTTTTGCTTTTGGATAACAGCGAGAGACAGCACATAAAATGGAATTCAGAAAATTACAGGATAGATTTATGTGAAAGCATGCATGGTTAATTCTTTTTAATATTACTAACATGCCAAAAACTCATGACTTACACAAAAAGTAAAATAAAATACTTACTTATTCAAATGGCAAAATAATTTGTACTAAGTCCCACTGAAATTTACAGGAATGTCACATGCTCAGGTGCAGTTTTTGGCATCTATAGATCTGTGTTTTGGGATAAACTAACTTCACTGAAGCAGAACTGGAAGCCAAGCTTTTACGTTGCACAAGCTGATCGAGGAGACAGGAGCACTAGTCTGGCAAACTTAAAAGTTGGCTTTTGATGAGGGAAACCAGGCTGCTGCAGGAGGGGGAGGAGGGGAGAGCAGACAGGACTACATCAAAATGTCACCAGACTGACCAATTCTGCTAGGCAAAATGGAGACTGTACATACACATCGACTTTCTGCCTTAGGATCACCATCTGTCGTCACAGGCACAGCAGAGGGCAAGGAAATACATCTTCCTATCTAAATCTGAAACACGTACAGCACCAAGAACTGTTGTCAGAGGAGAAAATATTAAGCCACGCTTGAGAACTTCGCTCATCAGTATCGGCCTATCCAAGGAGGGGGTGGGGGGTGTCTTGCTGCAAGACAGCCAGCTCCTCCTCCGAGAGGAGAGGCTTGCAAGTACAAAGTAAGAGTTTGTGCCACGGTGTTGAAAGAGGGACCTGAAGAGGAGGTAAGGGGGTGCCCTGAAGGCATCCGCCAGGACGACCAGGCCAAGAGGTTGGCGAAGTCCTTGAGGCGGCAGGAGCCAGTGCCTCACCGGCCACCCGGACCCCCGGGGCCCCCTTCCCCTGCCAGGGGGATGAGCCGCCCGCACAGCAGGGACCAAGCAGGTTGGGTCAGCTGCGGGGCCCTGCGCACCACCCGCACCCGCACCACACAGGGGCCAGACACCACCGTGGCCTTTTCCAGGCAGGGTCCAATTTGGACTGAAGGTGTCGAGGAATTGCTGTGAGGACAGCAAGCCAACCACAGCCAAAACTGGGATGGACACCTTCAGCTCTCCCTTCTCTCTTCGCACGGCAGCTTGCTAGTGTCGGTGCAGGGCCACCCACGACCGCTGCACGTGCAATTCACCTCCTGCTTCCCCAGCAGCTACTCCTGGGCAACACCCACAGCATGGGGGAAAACAAAATCATCTCACAACCTACCTCTTCAACCTTTCAAGTTTACATCACACAGACGTTAGTCCAGCAAAATCCAGGCATAAATCAGAAATAACCTGGACGCCAGCTAAAGCAAAGTATTTAAAACATACAGAAAGACTAAAGGACAAGTATCCAGGTTATGCAGGCAAACAATACTCCAAAATTTAAAACAACATTGTCAAGAATTTGCGCCTTCACACAACACGAACAAACTTTTCACCCAGTATTTTTCAAACATCATGACAAACAGAGCTAAACTCAAGCAGCATCACTCCAGGTTATCATCGCTAAATCAAGTATAAATAAGGCCAGTTAATAGACCACAAGCTTCATCGCAGCACTTAACCTCCATCTCAGCGAAGGCTGAGCAATTTTGGATTTCTAAAACATCTCTTGCCACTCTCCAATAATTGAATGTGTTGTGGAAGCCAGCAGAGAAGCAGAGAGAGCCATCCAGGAGACCTCAGAGCCATGAAATAGTTTTACTTTTGAAATGTGCTTAAATAATATTTCAGTGTGAAGAAACAGACATCTTTACTGTGCACTACATTCCTGCCATTCCAACCTGTCCACAGGTTCCTGTTCATGTTCTTTTTCCTCTGTATACAGAAAGCCTTCTTTCTCAAAAGACACATTGCACAGGGAAATTTCAGAGCAAGCTACATTTTCAGATGACACGCTTGAAGGTTTAAATTATTGAAAAAATACTGCCCTTTAAGAAAGGAAAAAAAGAGCAGGAGAGAGACGTAGACCAGATGGTGTGGGAGGCAAATCAAAACAGCACAAGGGTTATTAAATTGCATCCATTTGGAACTCTTAACTGGCCAAGAATCAGCAAGACAGGTTTCCAAGTGAGTCTGAATATTCCGGGCTAAAATCCTGGGCCTAAAACTAGCTGCAAAATCAATATAAAAGAGTGACACTAAACATCCCAGAAAAAAAAAAAGAAGATAATTTATTTAGCGTTTAATTTATGCTTGCCGCAATTACAACAGTATATTGGAACGGAGCCATCTTTCTGATAGAAGAATATGAATGCTGACTTCTATGCAGAGTAGACTCCTCTACCAAAAATATTCTTCTTGTATATGATGTGTCGCGATGAGAGAAAAAGTCATAAAGAATACTTAAAAATTTCAAAAGCATATGCTTTTTCCACTGACAGCTGCAGATACTCTGTAATTCTGAAAATGGAGTCACTTAAATTTAACAAGCAATTTTAAACATCCAAGTTAGAAAATTCTGGCCAAACTGCACAGCATACAGGCGTAAATGTTTCCCAAATTTGCAAAATGCAACATGAATTACAACAGCTCATATTTACTGGAATGCAAAGAACTAGTTTTCCCTTTTGTTTTACTCTCTGAACTGCACAACTTTAAACACTGTCCGCTGATAATAGAAAAAGGGGAGAGAAAACCTCTTACAAAAGATTGAGACTAGAGTAATACACCTGAAACCATTACCAAATTTGTCAGCCTTTCAAAGAAACAGATGGGCTAGGAGGATGTTCACCTAAATTATGCTAGGCAAATATAATGTCAGCTCAGATCCTGCAGGTCTAGGGCAATTAGGAAGAAAAGTGGTTTAAACAGAACAGGAGTTCTTGAGGCTAGACAACACTTTAACAACTCTTTCTGAAATGTAGTTAAAGTATACAATGCAAATAAAAGAAATCACAAACGGATACGTTTGTTAAAGGGAAAGGGCTTAGGTTAGGTATTATCAGTAATTACAGCTATATAACCTCATCTTCAAAGCATTAAACAATGAGGATGCTCAACTCCCCACTGACTCAGAGTATCACTCCTATTATGCATAGAGAGAAATTAAAGTGTTGATGACAACCTCAGGCTGTCAAGTCAGTCCACATGAAATGAAGCATTACAGTCAGAAGTTTGACTCATGCTTTTTGGAACTCAAAATTACGATTCTTGAAAGGTCAGGGAAAAGGAAAGATTAAAGACACTGTAAAGCAGAACTGCCGAAAGAAATTAACAATGCTTTAGTGAAATCTGGTTTTTCTGTGGTGTTTAACTTAAAAGGCAGAGAGTCATTGGGGAAGATCTCCCAGGCTGAGAGGAAAGGTGTAATATCCCAGGGCCCTAAAAACAAGACGGGTGAGAAACAATGAATATTTTCAGTATTTCAGTTATTTTCTTCTAACAATCCAAGAAGCTGTGGGAAAAGGCAAGGTTAAGAGACTGTCTTAGAATTCAAGCTTTCTTTAAGCCTCCAGAAATGACAAGTTACTTCTGCTGTCAGTCATAACTGTGAATGGATACTTGGTAAGAAAGGGTGTCTAGGAAAGGGTATCTCTGAAATAAAACTCGAAAGAATATTTAACATTTAATATTGTTAGCCCTGCTCTTGAGCGGGACCTGGACCCCATGAGGAACTGAGGTCCCTTCCAACCCTAATTATCCCAGATTGCACATATTCCCACTTCATTTGTCTGTTCAGTGTCTAGTCTAACTAATGCCCTATTGTTTTAACTTTTTATCATTCCTTTCACTATTAGATTTGGTCATCAGTTCATCTCGCAACTGAACATCTGCCTCTTCAGGTTGACCACTGCTGTAAATCCAGCCCGTCAAGAACCACCCCACACATGGCCATTGGCCAGGCTCCACATTTGAGTACTCCAGCGCTCTCAGAAAGACTTCCCTCAGTAAAAACACAGAAATAAACCTGAACATAAGCAAACTGCTGTAAATTAAAGCAGACTCAAGACAGAAATTTCCTGTGATGCTTGCTCCAGTAAGATAAAAAGCAAAACCAAGATCTAGCTTTACATTCTGTCTCCACAAGCCTTGCACTGATGAGTGAACCTGAGAGCAAGAGGTATAGGACAATACACTACTAAACCAGAAAAATAGCTGTTTAGGCAAATGAAAACTATCAAACTTCAAAGCAACCTGCACTTCATTCTATGCATGTGAAAATCTACACAGTCATTAGCATATCTACCAGGATAGCACAAATTAGACGCACAAAGCCAGATTTTTAAATTATCTTTCATTTTAACCAATTTGCCTTTAGCATCAAAAAGAATCTCTATCCTGTCGGCAATCTAAAATACCCCACCTTTCTGATTTACACTTAGGAAAAAAACAAAGCAAATAATGAATGGTTATAAACTGTAATCAAGTAATCCAAACAATAGCATTCAGGCATCTCTTAACTAAATGTTAATAGAAAGACAAAAACGAGGTATTTTGAAATCCAGTAACAAGCGATTGCAAAGACATACTGTCCTGGTTTTGGCTGGGACAGAGTTAATTTTCTTCAGAGTAGCTAGTACGGGGCCGTGTTTTGGATTTGTGCTGGAAGCAGTGTTGATAACACAAGGATGTTTTAGTTATTGCTGAGCAGTGCTTACACAGAGTTAAGGCCTTTTCACCCCACCCCACCAGCAAGCAGGCTGGGGGTGCATAAGAAGTTGGGAGGGGACACAGCTGGGACAGCTGACCCCAACTGACCAAAGGAGTATTCCATACCATATGACGTCATGCACGGCATGTAAAGCTGAGGGAAGAAGAAGGAAGTGGGGGACGTTTGGAGTGATGGCATTTATCTTCCCAAGTAACCGTTACCTGTGATGGAGCCCTGCTTTCCTGAAGATGGCTGAACACCTACCTGCTGATGTGAAGTAGTGAAGGAATTACTTATTTTGCTTTGCTTGCGCACACGGCTTTTGCTTTACCTATTAAACTGCCTTTATCTCAGCCCATGAGTTTTTCTCACTTTTACCCTTCTGATTCTCTCCCCCATCCCACCAGGGGGGAGTGAGTGAGGGGCTGTGTGGGGCTTAGTTGCCGTCTGGGGTTAAACCATGACACATACAAAAGTCCAAGATTAAATCAGTTCCTGTATCTTGATCCATGGCCAGAGGAATGTTGTTATTTACATCTATATTGCTTCAAGGGGAGGCCAGTTGGCTTGAACACAGACTTTCTAATCTAAAACATCTTCAGGAACTAGAAACATCATCTGTCAAGTCTAAGAGACCCTAAATTTAGTCTTTGTTTGAATGTTTATTAACATCCTCAGTGTGACTTCATTGACTGTGATAGAATCATGCCAACTTACAACAGCTGAAGACAGGCATTAAATTTTTTGTAGTATTACTGTGTAGCCAGTATCAGCCTCTACATTCTGCAATCATATAAACAGAATAAAGGATAAGAGGAAAAAAAGAACTGCAGACAAGATGCCCTGGTAGTCTATGGCACCCCTTCTATAGTCAGCAGTATGCAAAATGCCACTTGCAGAAAAGTAACTGTCCTGCCACTTCTTTTAAACATGTGCATGTTTCTTGGTATGCACTTCCTCCTGTAAATTAAAAAAAAAAAAATTACATGCACTTATTGTGAGCAAGCTCTTTCTTCAAGCTTTCTTTGAGTAAGTCAATACCTTCACAGCCACCCTACACATCTATGAAAGCTACTTCTCTAAACTACTGGTGCAGGTGCTGCTTCCTTTCATCATCATCAGGATGAGTGCCTGGATGACATTTTAGCTTTCTGGTCCCAAAAAAGCTCTCCACCACTCAGTCTCCTCTTTAAGACCTCTTATGCCCATAAAAATGTCAACTTCTTCCCAAGCCTGGAAGTCTGTCCTTCACGGAAGGATTTTAAAAGCTTGTTATTTACTGAGTGAATGAAGGCATACGGAAATAATGACCAATGGGAATCAAGTAGGTTAAGTACTGCAACTTCATCTTTGTGAGGATGGAAGGTGGAATTGCCTTTCAGAAAGAAAAAAGGCCTTGCCAAATTTGCTTTTTCTGTTCCCCAAATTATTTTAAAAAACTATCTCAGGAACTTTCTAATCACTAGGTATATCCATTTGAAAAATATTCATTTTCTCCAAACATATACTACAACTGTAAGTTACAATGGTTCTATGATTCAATTATTCTCCAACTGTACATGCACACTTTCCTATTTTTTAATAAATCCATTTTAACAAGAGAAGATCTTAGACTCAGCCATTTTAGAACAATTGCAAAGTTTCCTTCCAGTTATGACATGCCTATTTTTCTCCTATGCTTTCTGTTTTAACCTGCAAACAGACTTTCATATGTGTCTCTACAATTCTGGTTGGCATTAACTTGTTCATGACACTGCTCTAGAAATGCTGTAAATTTTTGCCATTTATGCTGTATTGTCTGTCCCCTTTTTTTAATCAGTAATCATTAAGAATGAACCACAGCAGTAGGCCAAAGCTACTTAAATGCAGCAGGGTACATATATGCCAAGATATTTAAATGCAGTAAGAAGAGCTTAAATTTCAGATTTCCTTGGATAAAAATGTAAGCAAGCTAGTTGCTTTACTTCAAATCAACAATAGGAATTTCTGACATAGGGTTTTTATTTTAGCATTTTGGGCTGTTATTTTTTCTTAGAATTTTACCAAGTTCTCCATTAAACATAATTTTATGTATATGCACGATCATTCCTAGTGCCACATGTTCATGGACACATCATACAGAAACTCTTGTTCACACAAAAACCTTTCTGCTCTCAGCACACTTCACATACCTTCCTTCTGCCTCAGTTTCCTCATTTATAAGATAAATAAGACCATCTCACTTTCTCGTGCAATTTGAAAATTAATTAGCATTTATAAAGTTCTTTCACTTTGCAACAGGAGTTTCAGGAGGTGTTACTGACTCCACAGAACAAGATATCACTAACACCTACAACTGTGTCAGTGAATTGCAACTCCCTTCTCAGTTTTAGATGTTGAACACTAATGGTTGCAGAAGTAACACAGAAATTTATATCTGGCAAGTGAAATGCCTTTCAGTTCCAATTTTATAAAGTTATACTATAATCATGTAGGTCTGAATTCTTTTTTTAATACATCTTCTGTTCAGGTGAAAAAAAAAAAATCATATGGTCACTGAGAGAATCTGGTTTCTTACAAAGTTAAAAACTCATTATTACCCTCATCAAAGAGGTATAAATGCTAACTTAATTAATAAACTTTCACTGTCTGTCTTATACAAGAGGTAGAGCCTGCCTCCAGAACAGCACTGCTCCTCATGCGATTCAGAATGCCATTACATGAGAGACAGATGAATGTCTGTTCCCACCTATTCCAGTCTTACACAGCATTGCTTTATTAATTGCTAGACTCCTATACACACAGAGGCCTCTGGTTTGTCATACAATCTGTAGGTGTGCGTGCACTTTGCAAACCACTAGCAAAACTGTTTTATTTGTGGCCCTAATTATGAGAGATATATTTAGGAGAGTGTTAACCATGTAAGATAACTGGTTTACAAGCAAAATAAAATGCAAAGCACGTTTATGATATCAGGTCTTTTAAAGTTCATCTCAGCAGATGGCTGCTGGGGGGGAAATGGCAGAACAGTCTACAGATTTTTACAGAAATAGTTTTGTAGGGTCTTAGTTCTGAACAACTCATGGTTCACATACCTCCTTCACGGTCCAGTCTCGTAGAGACACAGGCAAGCTCGGCTTTAGATGGTTAGGGTTCACACGTATTGTTTGCCAGACCAATAAAACCGTACAGTGAACTAGAAACCATCTTAATGCAAAAACACACATCAGAGTCAGAAAAAAAAATCTTCCTGAAGATTTCTTTTCAGTCAGAGCTATACAAGTGAAAATATAAAATAAGAATGGAGACCAAAGCAACTATTGTACACTACACAAAGGTTTCCCTGCCTAGACCAAGACAGAAATAGGCACTCCACAGAAAGGGACGTTCAGTTAACTGAAGTTCAAGTAAAATGAAGCCTCTGAGAATCCAGTAAAAATTATTTCTGCGAAGCTGACCTGGGACTCTAGAGCTAATTAAATATGGCCAATGAATTAGTGACGTAGTTCACTAATTACTTACTTATCATGTAAGTGTTAGTCTATTTTTTATGGCAAAATTCAATACATCACAAATCATGCCTGATAAAGTCTGCCGATATACAACTGGGGAGAGAAGGGGCTCACACACAATTTTTTTAGTACATGTGAGAGTCACAGAGACAAACCACCAGTGGTTCATGGATGCAACTGAAATCCCAAACAAGGCTGTTTTCAAAACTTCTGATGGTGAAGCAGTGGTTCATACAGAATTCCTTTAAAAATAACTGTATTTGCATCGCATGTCTGGGGAACGCTAGAACATGAAGGCTTCTACTGCTTGGGTCTTAACTACTACGGCTGTAATCATGTTAAACACCAATAAAAACTATGGAGAAATGAGGTCTGCTGATAACACTGTTGTTACATGACAGACAACACACTCCCAAGCGAATATCACAAATGCCAGCTTCAAATACTCACAAGGATTTAGCACAGTATTTGATAAGTCAGTCAAATGAGTCTTGAGTACTGAAAAAAATAAGCTCAGGAATAGCTGCTTAGTCTTCAGCTATATTTTACAGTTTGCACGTAGAATAAAAGTATGAATTTAACTCTGTTTCTAAATCCAAAATTTTCCTCCCTTGGAGAGCTACTTGCAATATTAATCTAATTGAAATGCTTTTCCTATAGTAGAGGTCAAATTACATAAGTTTTGAGCAGTTCCAGATACTCCACTTATTTAGGGGGTTACTAAAAGATTAAAATTGTTACATTTAACTTCGACATATAATTTGAAACTGAACTACTTTATTTGCTAGTTAAATAGCATTTTGCCCCACTCTAGAGACTAAATTCACCACAGAGCAGAGAATTCTTACCACTTCATAAATATCTTGTTAACAGCTAAACTATGACCTAGGTAAGACACTTCATCACAAAACAGAACATTAAATCAACTAAACTCATTTTTGTTAAAGCAGCAAAACAAAAACTGTAGCCTTTTCAGAAGGGAGGGGAACCCTGATGGTGGACAGAATGATGACTAATAGTATAAATGAAAGTATTGGCTTTTTTCTCTTGGGACTCAAGAAGGATCCTTTCCAAATTACAGCTTTAAAATAAAGACATTTGGAGGTCTCAAGTCTTGGTCCCTTTTGGACATTCATCAAAATCCTTAAACCACCACATATTTTAGAAAAATTTGGCAGTCTCTGCACAGAAAAGCCCAGGACTGACCTAACTGACTCAGAATTACCAAAGAGAGTTGTTTCATCAGTTCAGAGGAGAAAAAAAAAAGAAAAATAAGGGAAAAAAAAAAGAAAACACACTAGGAAAAACAGCACAGAGAAAAAAAACATATAAACCCCATAAAGGGGTTGGATATATCAGACATGTGCAAAGATAAAGGAGGTCATAATTTTCAGTGTTACGTAACTATAGTTTTGACCTGAAGAAAAAAAGCATGTGTATTTTCCTAAATAACCAGAGTCCACTACTGTTTCTACGCTATTGTGGCTCTCAAAGTGACAGGACCTGTAGATGGTAAAACAGGCAATGACTTCCTTCATGTCTCTATCCACTCTGAGTGTTTCAAATTGGGCAAGGTATTTGAAATATCCAACCATCGCAGCAGACACAACTTCACCTCCCTTCTTTTTCTGAAGTAAAACTTGCTATACAACCCATGGTGAAAGACATGCCTATTGCTTACATTGTATGTCCTGAAGAAGAAAAAAGAAACCACAGCATAAGGCAGGACCTCCCCAAGAACAGCGTGGTGCTATGTTCAGTGCCCATACCACCAGCCATGTTGGCAGGGCAGCAGTAGAAGTTTCTAATTCTCTGCCAGTCCGCGCTCACAAGCACATTAGCCTCCCCTATACTTGCTATCACACATTCTCACAACCCTAACCCCATTTCCACAGCCCACAGACGTTTATATTCCTCATAAACTGGATCGCAGTCCAGCTCCTCGGCTCAGACAAGCCCATCCACCTCAGCCCGCTCCCACCTCACTGGAGCTGTGCTGCCTATCTCACCCTTTCCTGGCTTTGCTCTTCCATCCCATGCAAAAAAGTACAGATGCTGATTCCAGCAGTTTCTCAGGCAACATCAGTGATGAAGGAGCATGCTAATGACTCAGTTAGTCACAGAAAACCATCTGTTTGGAGGTATTTTTCCTACCTACTCTTCAGGCATTTTTTTTCCAGACAGCTAGAAACAGCCACTGTAGATCACTTTGAAGTACTTCCTACCATTGGTAGACAACCACAGCATATTTGTGAATTCCTAAGACGTGAAGTACTAGGTAGTGGGCAAAGAATTAGTCAGAAAGTAAAAAAACAAAAAAAAAAAAGAAAAAAAAAAGAAAATGAAAAAACCAAGTGTCATTAGGGAAAAAAATAAAATCACAGGAACAGAAGAGTAAAATGAAGGAAGGGGACGGGATGATGGGACTTACAGGAACTGAGGACAACCCTGCAGAGACAATGACAAGTGCACATATTTATTCTTACCTTACTTCTAATCCCATATCTTATTTCAGATAAATATTAATGCTTAAAATTGAAATTATATCATATGTTCCCAAATGTACAGTAGTTTTAGCTAATTGCCTTTGTCTTGCAACATGCATTCACTCACACAATAAGGAATTTTAAAGAGCAAAAGAAGCAGGAAAACATTAACCAGTATGAGATTAAAGGATACAATTTTAATCCATTAAGTTGACGCAGACATGGTATTAAGAGAGAAAGAGAAACTATCATTTGCAGAAAGTTTTCTTTGAACTTTGTCTGAACTCAGGAAAAAAAAGACCTGAATCTTTGAAAATAGTCAGGTCTAAACTCTACCTATCAAATTGATGAATCTCATTGTCTGGTACAGTATGACAACATACCTTACCAGAGTTACAGAAAGTTAAGTTACAGAAAGGCAAGTTATTTAAGAAGAAACCGCAGAAGCAGAGACTTAGACACATCACAAGATTTTCTGCTGAGGGAAGTTTAGCTCCCAAGGACTGTAATATGACAGCTCCTATCCTACATTGAATAATAGCATGAAGCTGAGGCACAAGCGGGAAATGAAGGTGATGATTAGTTTGGGGGAGAACTGTCCCACATGACATTCTCATCGGTGAAATATGAAAAAATTATATCAAGGCGAATGCCAACTCATTGGAAAACCATAATGAGAGTTAACTCTCAGTGGTTATCAAATATGATGGAGTTTCACAAGTTTCAGTGCTGTGCATACCTCCCTTACTGAACTCCATAGGCAACACCAAGGTGTTAGGTGTTGCCAATATTCTGATCTTGGCAAATGAAATAAAATGTCAGCAAAAAATGGTATGGAGCGGGTGGGAATAAAGATGCACAATTGAATGAAGACAAGCAGAAGGTTTTGTGCTTAAACCGTTACACTGGTACCAAACGGGGACTTGGCAGCAATTCTGTGTGAAAGATCTGGAGTAGATCAGAACTTGAGCAATGCCATCCTGCCACAAAACAGTCAGACATCACTCTGGGAAATAAAAACAACGTCATCTGGTAAATATAGGAAATAATCCTCTTCCTTTAGCTGGTGGTAGTGCAGCCTGAGCTGGAATACACCAGTTTTGGTTCGTGCAATTCAAGAAAGATGTTTTGGAGCAAGTCTGGTGGGGAGGAATGAACATGGCCATGAGATTCAGAAAACATGAAGTAAGAGGAAAGGCTGAGAAAACAGGAGGGGAAAGGGGGTGTCCAAGGAGAGATGTCTACAAGGAAACAAGATAATTTTTGAAAAGTGGTTGTTTCAAAGTTTAAAGAACTGTTTCAGAAGTCACACACAAAAAAAAAGTACTACTACAAGGGGTAGAGGAATAAACTGTAAGAGGAAGTAATGACTTAAATTACAACCAAGCATTAGTAAGCACTCAGCCTGCGTGCTTGCCTGTGGAAGTCACTGAACCTCTGTTCCTGTCACCTCTTGAGAATAGGTTATGCCAGCTACAGGTGATTCTGCCTTGAAGAACAGATAATCCGACCTCTCAAGGTCCTTTCTGATCCTTTTTTCCCCAATCATACTGTGGTTACATAAGATCTTGGGCTTCCTAGAAAATATAACAGACGTAAAGACACTTGAAGTATTTTTACGGAGCCTAACACCACAGTACTGAGGTTTGATTTTTTTCCGTTTATTTCTAGAAATGATAAATCACGTGCCAATGGCCAGCACAAACAAAGAGGACATTTCAAGTATTTCACTGATCACTAAAGACTTGTCTGCAGGAAGAAGTTACTACATCTAGTTTACTCTGTGGTTTCACACTGAACTAGTACTTTCTAATAACTACCTCTGTGGGCACAGTAAGTGTTCAGTAAATGTGAGGTAACATTTTCCCCTTTTTGTAATTTTGAAAACGCGCTGTAAATTGACACCTGTGCTTTTTGCAGTCCTTTCCTGTGTAAACACATCCTCCGCAAGTTCCAGTATAAAAAGTGCTCCTAGCTTTAAATTTGGCCTTCGGATTGCAAACCAGGATCTGAAATCTGCCTTTCCGAACTCTGCATGCTCTTGTCTTTGACTGGCATGATCCTCTTCGAAGCATTTTCTACACTTGATATGTTCTTAAATAATACATTGACAAAAACATGCATATTTTTCTCAAGAGTAACATTATCCAAAAGCTCTCTAGACATAAAATTTGAAAGAAATGTAGTGGGTTTTTTTTCCTTGTTGCTTTGAAAACCACAGTATCATGAACTTTGTAACAGATTCTCTGTTACCTTTGTTATGAAACAGATTTCTGGATCCTATTTCTACATTGACACAGAGAGAACAAGATAAATGTGAGATCATCTTTAGAAAAACAGGTTGAATTACTATCTACAACTTCAGATATTAATATCCAAATTCACTGAGTTTGCAAAACCAAGCGTGAAGAACAGACTCACCCTCTGAAGATATTTATTAACTACTGCTTCTGGTCTGGCTGGAAATACTTAAAAAAAAAAAAAAAAAAATCAATTTGTTGCATTAAATTGCTTCCAGGCAGAGCTAGGAAGCACAGTTATTTTTAAAATTAAAACAACAGCAGATATATTTTCCTCATGTAGGTTTGGTTCAGATCCTGTTCAAGCTTGTAATTTTATCTACATAATACCACTTTTCCCTTTGTAAGGGATTCTGGTCTATCATGAAAGGAGTCATCATTAACCACTACTATAACTACAATTTTAAAAATAATTTTTAATGTTTAAGCTCACCCTTCAGCTACTGAGTTCCTAGGGTGCCACAAATTATTTTTATTTCCCATTCCCCAGCAAAGGAATTTCTTAGATGAACATAATTATCTGGTTTCTCTGTCATAGACTCTTCCCCTTTTTTTCTTTTCAACTTTATGAAAAAAATGTTTCATATCTGTTCTAAAGAAGCATGATTTATGTTTCTTAACAGAAAGCTGTACGATTTAAAAGAGTAACTATGGCTAGATGCTACAAGATTCTTGTTATTTTCAACTTAGAATATTCAAATAGTACACTGAAAGCTTTGAAAGATATTCAGAACCTTCGCAAAATGCTCCTTTTATCCATTTCATTGTTTATTGTACCAAAAAAATCTCCCTTGTTTTATTAACACATTTAATTTCAAAAAATCATTCATTCTTACCTAGTACAATGCAATACAAACCTCACTGGAATCCTAAAATTCAGCTTAAGCAACAAATGCTGGAGATTCAAGTGCTCAAACACACAGAGAAATGACAAAGAGTATTTGTGGTGAGAATAACTACCTGACAACTAATTAAACACTTGTTTGCAGACTAGACTTTCGAGGCAGGTGAGATTTTTCTCATTTAAACTGCACAGGTTCGTCTCAGCTCTGCAGAATCCAAATCTTAGGCAGCCATCAGTTACAACAATATTGTGAAAGTGTCTCTAAAATTTCTAGCCCACACAATTATGTTAATATTTCTGCATATCAGATTTTCTATCTCCGAGAGCATAGTCCCACGGCAATTCAAGCTACTCTGTGCTAGGGCTGCCATGTGCTCCCCCTCCCAGCCCTCCAGCCACCCAGCCTGGCCTCTTCCCCGCACTGGGGCTCGTGGGGACAGGAGGTAAGCCAATTCAGGCAGCCGAGCCAGCACTGGCTTGGATCTTGCAGGGTTAGTTTTTGTCCAGTCAGCTCTCTGATAGACAGTTCGGGTAGTTTTGCAGTACTTGACAATTATACCTCAGGGTAGGCGCACCTCACGGCAACTTTTTATAAGGAAAAATGCTTCTCTAATATATCAGCAAAATGTGAAAACCAACACACATTTAGAATCAGGATAGAATTGTTACTGCCTGAAATAAAAGAGTACACGGTATTATATTTGGGTTATCTATCTAAAATCTGTTGGCATAGCCTTCATTTGTCTTTTTATGCTTTTGGTTTTTTAAGAAGAGATAAGGTTTACTATATACAGAAATGTCACTGCCACATTATTAGCTCTAGTATTGTTGGTTTTTTCTATAATACAATTCTGCCATGTCACTTTTCTAAACTAGAAACAACCACAGTAAAACCATTTGTTATCTCCCAGCATACGCACTCTCTCATTTTAAACACTACAAAATCTTGGCATTCTCTTTATGTTGTGTAACTTCTTGCTAAAACTTTACTATGATGAAGTCTGCAGAAAATTTTATACATCGTCGGGGCCTCTTAAGCTTTCAAGCAGTTTTGTTTATTATTGGTTCATACAAGAGATTCACAGACCCTATTTTAAAGTAACTCAGCTGTTACAGTTTTGGGCTGTCAAGTAGTATCTTTTTTTTTTCCCCCCCTTTTTCTCATTTCCTGATCTTGCTTTATTCAGCAAAACTTTTGATACAGTCATAAGAGTAATTTCTCATGCAAATCCAGACAAATCTGATTAATGTTTCTAAAACTGGCTTTTTCCTTTCAGATATGTCTTATTCTTCTAGTATCAGACCTTGTTTGTTCTACATCCAAAAGAACAAACCAGCGAGATCCCACACCACCTTCATCTGATCTAAGGTGACACTGCTGTGACTCAGACCTCCTGTCCCTCAGTGTGCGGCCCCTTCTGCCAGCACTGGTGATCCCACAGACAACTAGTTTTATCATAGTGCTCTCACATGGACCTACTGTACCAGTAACAGATTATTATTTCTTTATATACCTGTACCTTACTGGAAATCCAGGCATTGACCAGGGTTAGTCAATGATGTATTAAACTGCATTAAACAGCTTGATGAGACATATGAGACAAATTTAAGCCAGAGTACACAGAGAAACAGACAATAGTGACCAGCATGATAGCACACCATTAGCCTAACCTTTAAATGAGGGATTTCTAGAGACATCACAACAAGGACGGATAATAATGAGCTTTGCAGGTATTTATGGGAAGCTCCTGTGAAGCATGAAGGAAGAAACTAGGAAAGTGTGTGACAGAGACTGACACCGTGAGCGAAATGGAGATTCATTAATTCTGCTGTTGGAAGATGCTACTACTGCTATTATTCCTAGCGTCCTCCCACCTGCTCAGCAAAACTCTCTTGCCAAAGGCTACCAGCTCTACGTGAGCTAGTGAAATAGGTGACCTCCCTGCTAAATCCCAGCTTGGCAACAGCACTGCAGAAGGTACACTGGCCTATTGGCAGAGCTGCTCATGTGAGAGACCTCTGGTCCATTCAAACTCACAATCAACTGGGTTAGCTTAGACCAAGTGAACTGCAGGATTTTGCTGATGCTGCCTGAAACAGGTTGCTGAATGTCCGCCCACTGCTCTGACTGGAAAGTTGGAAGGTGGTAACATCCCGCAGGAAGGAAATGATGAAGAGCTGGGGAAGGGGAAGGAGGTAACTTCTTTCAACAGTACTTTTAGATATGGATCATGCCTGGTCATATGCAAGAAAAAAAGTACAACAGTTACAGCTTGTTAAGGGCCTTCGAAGTGGAAGATTAATGTTTTACAAATATAAATGTACATAAGGAGTAATTCTAAGATCGTGCTGTGAAACACACCTCAAGTGCCTGAACCATGCTCTGAACCAACCTGCTCCTAAGATTTTTCTGTGCTGGTTATCTCTGCCCCTGAATTTTGTTCTTCAAAAAAACCTTGTGTCTCCTTTACATCCAAGTTACAGGTATGAGATCTATCTATTCTGTTGTAGACAGGGAAGAAAGAAAGCTCCTCTGCTTGTGCAGGAGCCTGCCAGTCTCATTAGTTTGCATCGGGTAGAGTTCTGTGATTCCTCTTTTATACTTACATACGATGAAGTTATTTTTGTTTACAGTTCATATAATATGGAAGACGACTAGTTTCTGACTAGTAGAAATAAAATTTATTATTTACAACCGTAGTTTTTATACTTCTTTTTTTTCTTCCTGTCTTTTGCTGTATGTTATCTGTCCTCTATCTACTCTATAATTGAATATGTGACTGCATTATTACTTTGATAAGGAATTAATCCTTTGATAGTTTGATTTATGATTCAACTAGACAGTTGCATATGTTGTTTTGAGAAGTAAGACTTCACAATTTTAGAACTGTAACGGAATTTATCCTCTCTTTAAACAGCCAGTCAAGTCATTCTACTTACATACACAATACCACGGAAAAAATAATGTTAAGGCATTAAACTATCAAAAGCAAGGAAAATAATTTATAGAAGCCGCTTCATCTTGAAATAATACTTACCAGATGAACTGTTAAATGAACAGTCTAGAGCAGTGTTGATGAGGACAAGGGGCAATAACCTGGAGTTACAGAATTAAATGTTTATGCTGCTCATACAAAAGGAAGTGTCCAAACAGAGCAATTAGGAGACAGAAATTTAAGTTCAGTAGAGGTTTCATAGATATGACAATATACCCATGAGGATTTTTTTTTCAAGAAACAATATCGAACGTTTGTTTGTTGTTTCTCTTTAGAAGTTCACATCACCTGAAGTGGAAGTATCAAATCTAAAAGGTACTTGGACGCATGTCTCCCACGTGAAATCGATGGAGAGCTCAGTGACAAAATACCTATGGGGACCCAATCTAATTTCCTGGTTAGACTACTCACACATTAAGACTAGACACTGGCCAAACTGGAATCCGGAACAGTTCCCCACTGATTTCACTTTGCTGTTCCTGCAAGCAGTACCCTCACAAAACACCCTCCTGTTAGAATCATAGAATCATTAAGGTTGGAAAAGACCTCTAAAATCATCGAGTCCAACCATCAACCCAACACTACCATGCCCACTAAACCATGTCCCTAAGCGCCTCATCTACACATCTTTTAAATACTGTTGCTCCAGCAAAATCAATATAGTGGAAAAAGAAAAGGTCTTACCTCTTTTCATCGTCTTAATTCCCTTTTCACCTCTGCCCCCATAGTCTTTCACTCCTGCAGAATCCTTTTTCCCCATGATTACTTTCCAGCAGAGTCAGCTTGCTGATTTAATAAGTAAACAAAGAGCTTGAGGTGCCCGTGAAACTGCACCCTCACAATTACACAACCTTTAGGGGATGTCACTCATCTCTGCTCTGGACTCAGAGGACACAGGTACATAAGACCACGCTCATTCTTCAGACACCTTCTACTGAATTAGTAGTACCGTGATATCCTTCCTCCTCCATCAGCTATTTTATAACCCACTTCTTCACCATCACAGACAGGCATGCATTGGGACAGTTTATATAGCAAAACCAGAAAGCATCAATATAAATGAAGACTAATTCAATCGGCAGACAGCAGTATAGCCCCTTTGTTTCACGAAGCAGTGCACGCTGTCCATACGATAATGTGCACAACAGCTCATGCAGATACACACAAGCTAATTTTAAACCAGCTCAGAAGCATGGAACTGTCTATAGCATAGCCACACTGCTTCTTCAACAGGCTTTGCAAACTGCTCAAGACCAGTGCTACCACCCTATGAGCTAGCTAAGCCTAAGGTAGGTGCAATACATCTACTTACCCCCTCACAATAACAGTGTACCATTAGGGAAATGCATTACTACTGTGATTTCTTGTTTTCACCGAAATTACAAGGCAGATTTGGTTGTGTTCTTAAAGGAAAGCTTTTGTCCACTGCCAGTTAAAAGCTAAGGGGTCACCCTGACTTTTTGAAAAGCGTTTTTTACTGCCACCAGAAAAGTCACATACAGCCATTTTTAGTTTCAAAAAAGATCACCAGCCAGCATCACTCGGAAAAGAAAGTGGAAATCCTTTCCCAAACTAGCTGAGGAGGATAAACAGAGGTAAAGAGAAAAAGGTTGGTTGTGAGTCTGTGGAGAACATCAGAAAAACTATCTAGCAGGATGTTTGCAAATGAATATTGGTGCATGGCAAAGGCTTGGGAAAAGTAAATGCAAAAAGCTGGTAAGGGACATTTCACTTCAAACTACTTACACGTTTAGACAAAACCAAGAGGAAAGACAATCATCTAGGTTAAATTGTTGTTTGTCCCAAATGGTTACTAGCAATGCTGCAGCAGTCTGCAGTATGAGTAACAATTAAAAGCAGGATTAACAAACAATGCATCTTCTTTCAGTGCAGTAAAATCCTGTCGTTCCTTTTCTTTGAAGCTTTAACTACTTTGTAGTCACTGGATTAGAAGACTTGAGGACTTGCATACTTTCCAGACATGCTGAGCCTAATGACAACTTCCTTTACAAAGCAACAGCCTCGCAATGAATAAACAAACCTAAATAGCAAGCCATCCTTTGCACAGAGAACATAGTGACAGATGCTATAAATTAGATGGAACACTGTAAGTAGCATTTCTTCCCTCTGAGCAACTGCACAACGCAACACAGAACCATCTATAGGACGATTTACGTATAAAAACCGAAGGAAGTTTGCTTAATATTTTTTCTTTGCCTGCAATGTTTTTGCCTGCAAAAAAATAATACAAAGAGGCTCTTTCAAATAAATTCTCTCAATCAAAAGTATGATTAAAAACTTCAGATGCTGACTGCTTCTAGCTGACATTTTTATTGAATATAAAATGTGAATTTAAGACTATGAAGATAAGCTGTGAAGAGGACTCACCGCATCTTCTATATAGAAGATTCTCGTAGTTATCAAACAAAACTCGGTATTTGTTACCATTCTTTCCTTTTACATTTCATTCTCATTGGCTAGTGGGATAAGACTGTCAGTTTTCTAATTAGTGGTCAAATACATTTCCATGCCAATGACAGTTCTGAAAGCTATTCACATCTTACACAAAGTGCAGTGAGTTTAGAAAAAAGATCAGCTTTCCTGCAAACAACTGGAAGCTCACTAAACAGGATTAATTTGCCTCGTCTGTCAACTGGTCCTTTTCTTCCTGCATCTTGCATTTCTATGGTGTTTACAGCAGAAAAGAGATGCAGGAGAAAACTGCAATTCCATTACAAATGCTTAACATAATTAAGACACTCAAGGGGAAAAAAAACCATTCAGTGGCAACCCTTAACCCAAGGATAAACTTCACCACTAAACTACTTAACGACTTCATTAACGCTAGAAAACGTTTGATTAAGGTTTGACCTAAAAATAGTTAACATAGTCAATGTGATTTATTAAAAACTATGTGAAAACTTCTTGTATTCAAAGCTGTATCGACTTTTACCAGGTGACCTATGTACAAATTCCAGAGCTGAATGTCATTTATTAAAGTCAGGAGGGAGCTATAGCTAAACCTCATGCAACTTTAGAGATTCAAGCATTTTACAACTTTTTGTAGTTAGGCATTTAAAGGCATTCAGAAGTAATCCGTACTTGTATTCATTTCTCCACTAGCATTGTACTCTAAGAAATTAGGGTTTTTCTTTATAAAATTGGGTAGAAGTTTAAAAACTTCAGGGCTTGCAAAGTCATAGCACAGAGTTACCGTTATGTTTTCATACCCAGACATTCTGTTGACAAAGATTTTTGTTTTAAACACAATGTTTTGTATACTTCGCAAGTCACATGAGTATTAACTTCAGGTTGATTAAATGTCCTTTCTTATTTAATGGTAAGGGGGCAAAAGTCTATAAGCCGAGTACATTGTACATCACCAGTTTCAATAAACGACCATCCTAGTTTATATCGCCTCTCGCTTGACCGCATGGTAGAGTGAACACTGAAAGGGCTGAAATAACATTTTCAAAAATAAACGTTTAAATGACATGTAGACTAACAAAGACTCTGTTTACCATTAAGCAAATCTAATTAAACAGAAGAATACCGCTTAACAATAGAAGTACACAAGTATTTATTGCTGTGATTATCGGCTCTCAACCACAGCGCTGCACGTTCAGTGAAGAAAATGGAGTCTCAAACTTCATGCCTGCCGAAGCATAGCGAATCCACGCTTTCCACAGGTGGTTGAGACGATTATCACAAGCCCGTTTACGGGGTAGCAATAAAAAAAAAAAAAAAATTAAAAAAAAAATCCCCAAATCCGCTTTTAGCGGTAGTTTGTGATTTTATACTGTCTCCGAGAAGGCTGAAACGCTCTCACCAAATTTGAAACGTCTCCTGATGACACAGGCAGGCAGAGAGGGCAGTACCACTGCCCACAAAAGACGACGGAGATGCGTTGCCACGCTCGCTACCCGAGCCCCCCGAGCGGTGTTTTGGGCCGTTTCGCCCCGCTGCCGGCGCGCTCCCACCGCGGGAGGCTCCGCGCTCGGGCTGGCGGTGCCCAGGAGCCC
>NW_009223638.1:81474-83222 GCF_000690835.1 Fulmarus glacialis | reverse complement strand
CGCCCTCCGCCCTCCAGCGCGGGGGAGCCGCATCCCGGCCCCCGAGGCTTTCCGGGGGAACAGCCTTCCTCGGCGCGCTGTTGCTGGTAAAGTTGGAATGGAAAGCCTACAGGTGGCAAGCGGAAGCTTTCCTTTGATTTTCGTGGGTTCTGTAACCAGCTCAGTCCCCGCAGTCCCCTTTTGGGAGGATTAGGAGCGCAAGTGATGCTCTCCGCGGCCCTGGTGGTGTCGGTGCAAAGCACGCGCTCAACTCTGCATCAGACTGCGCTGTGTGAAGGCTCAGGTGTTGGAGGTGTGGGCCCTGGAAGCTCCCATTTTTCTGGCTATTTTCTGCCTTGAGAGTTTGTGTCTGGGGGAAAATATGTCACATTTCCCTTAACGGGGTAAATGCTTATTGTGCAGATATAGCAGCCTCGTTAGTGGATGGGAATGGTTGGGATACAAATGTCCCTGTCAAACGCTCTCTTATGGCTCCACACACAGTTGCTGTATCGGTGATGAAGGATTATAATTTGCCTGCTGAGTGATCAAAGAGAGGCATTTCAGGGTGCGTGACTTGTTACTTTATGATCAATTATACCCTTTGCGTGGAAGAAGTAATCATGTTCTCAGGACTACTTATCTTCACAAAGGTCCATTCATTTTGTAAGGGGCTGTTTTCCACATAACTATCATTATTGCTGTTGTTATTATTATTTGTTACTCCAGCTATAGCTTCTAGAAGCTATAGTTAGAAATCAGGGCCCTATTTATGGCGAGTGATGGAGCAAACCACCAAAAAAGATAATTACTCCCCAGAGTAGGATTTGCAAACTAAGTATCAAAAGCTACCTCTGCCTTCAAGTGTATCCAGGAAAAAGTCAAAGAGTAAAGGCGGGAATGACCCAGCACAACATGGGTTTTGCCTGAGACGATTCTTCCAGGTGTGGCTATAAAATCATGGAATCAAATAATAAAGGCTTTTACAGGTTTCGGTGTGTAGGACTAAAATGTGAGACGTGCGGGGTCCAGGGGCATCCCTGTATTCTCAGCGGGGGCTGGGAGGCGGGCGTAGTTAGCAACTGCTAAGCAACTCCCCTGGGCTGGCCTCAACAGCATGTGTCCGTTCGGACGGGGAACTGGAACCAAATCTTCCTCAGGAGGGCAGGGTGGCAAAGCCCTGCTTTGTTGTCCCTCTCGAGAGCGCTACCTTCTTCCTTCAGCATCATCTGCTCCACTTTAACTGACAGTGATGTTAGCTTTTATTCTGACCTTGCAATGGTTATGAGGCGCGCTCTAGCGCTTTATTCTGCTATGCTTGGCATACTCTTTTCCTCCACCATTACAGCAGGGTTATTCTGATGGATGGTCTACCTAATTCCAGCTAGCATGTGCCTCTATATCGATCTGTCCTCCTCCTCCCAACCTCCTCATCACCTTTGAAATCAAGGAAAGTGGTGAGGTTATGAAAGCGAGGGACCGACTGAGCCATGCCAGCTGACAAACGTAGGATAACATTGTGCCCTTGGGAGGACCTGCTCATGTGAAGTGCAGTTTCCTTGAGGTCTGTCCGTAGGGTACTGCTGACCCATTCCCAGCACTCGGCTGCCAGCGTCATGAGCACTAGCAGGTGTCTGGGGTCCTGCAGCTTGGTTTCCTACAGGAGGAGCAGTCACGGAGGAAAAATCTGGATATATTCTTACATGTGCTCATATACATTGGTTTGGGAAGGAGACGGCCAGAGGGCAAGCAAGAAAGTCCCTTCTCAA
>NW_009223638.1:48152-81452 GCF_000690835.1 Fulmarus glacialis | reverse complement strand
GTTCAGTTCCTGAATCAGCTGCATGCAGACTTTATGTCAGGAAGCAGACTGCCTGCTGCCAGATAGCTTGTCTGTCCACAAAGCTGCCTACACTCCCAAAGTCAGGCAAAAGAGTGCCTCTTTAAAAAAAAAACTTGTTTGACAAGCCATCTTGGAAGAGCATGGGGAGCAGCACCGCCAAGTGACACCTGCTGTCCCTCGTTGCCTGGCAGGTGCTGTGGGTTGCCCGCGTTATCTGCAACATTTGGTAGTTTGCAGGATTTCGCTGATGCTCAGATGCCTTCGAGGATATTATTAACAAGGGTGTTAGAGCAGCGTGTGGTGTTTGAGGACATGACTACTCTTCTCAGTGCCGTGTCTGCCAGGAGCGCCGGAGCGGTGGCCCTGCTGTGCCTGTGTCACACACAAGTGCCCGTGTCACGCCCGGGGGCTGAGATAGGTGCTGCGGTTGTCGTACCGGAGCCGGCTAGCTTGAAGCTGGTTTGGGTATGAGCTGCAGGTACATCTTTGGCAGGGATGGCAATATACCACATATACCACAGGCTGAGGGGCAATTCTCTTTCCTTACCTTCAGTATTTTGTCCTCAAAGTAAAGTGCCAGTGGCCGTGAGGTGTTTTATGACTTACAGCTCACCGAGGGCTAGATTTGTGCCAGCTACAAGACAGACCAGATCTCTGAGCCTTCCTTTCCCCCTTTCAGCAAGTTTGTCAGAGGACAGGTGAGCATTGCGCTTAGCCATGTAGTTATAAAGCGGTTTGTTATTTATGCATCTTTATGCCCATGTGTGTACAGAATAGATATCTTGCAATCAACTGCAAAACCCATTTAGTAATCTGTGACAATCATACATCCTTAATTGCATTCAGCCCACTAATTCACCTAAGCTGTCACAGGGAATCTTTTTTTCAAATGTACGCCCCCCAAGTGTGCCTATCCCTGAAACTCCCTCCCCTGAAACTATTGTTAAGAGATGTTAGCCATATATATACAAAGGTTTTGATGCCCTATTATTTTTAACATACCTAAATTAGAATTGTTAGCAAAAAGCTTTATTTCTGATGGAAAGACACGGTCATTAGGAAGTCTTGCACATCTGGTTGTGAGTTAATATCAATCAAAAATGAAGTGGTAAAAATGAGGTAGTAATTATGCGTAAGTATAGGCACACGGTGTTAACCTAAATTCACGTGTGCAGAGTTTATATATGAAGGAGCCTTATACGGCTCTGTAACTACGCATACTATAGTTTTACTCCTACATTCATACGTGGCTATCATAATAATGAGTGGCAGTACGTGTATTTTACAATTCAGGGAACCCTCTTTATTCTGGCAGTACTTAAGCGGGAGCTTAACTTTGATGTGTTGAAGTTTGACTGAAGTCGCAGGGAATTAAAGATATGCCTGATGTTATTCTTCTGCTGAAGCTCTGCATGTAAAGCAGGGATTGCTTTACACATGTTGGAGTGCTTTCCTGAATCCTTGCCTCAAGGCCGCTCTGCAGAAGTGTGCGTGAGCCCTTCCGCAGGCAGAAGTTGCAGGAGTGATAACAGCCGCGAGGGCTGCAGCTGTAGGTTGTAGGTTTGTTCTGCACGGGTGAAAAATGTAAACAGGACAACCCCGCAGTCCTTACTCCATCGGATCTCCCATGGATCTGAAATGTGGGGTTGACGGAGCAAGGACTGAGAGATTTGGCTCAGAGGGCCTGGTACGAGGTTTCTCACTTTGACATTTAACAGCAGGGCTGGAACCTGCCGGCCCACTTTGCTCTGGAGCAACCATAACTTGCACTCATGGTAGACTCAGTTTAGGCCAATTATTCTGATTTACTACCTTTCCCACTCTTTCTCCATTTGTTAACCTTAACATGCCTTTTTACAGTTCCTTGGAGAAGTAGTGCCAGTGGAATACTCATGTGTAGAAAAAATTGCTTTTGAGATACAGAACACAGCTAATTATGGTGTTACAATTAGCTGAATGCCCTTAACAGAGTCCGAGGGGGGAAATCATAGTGCAGCATCTGCTATACCATATGCTTTTCTAGTTTCCAGAAGATAACAGTGAGCATGTACGCTGCCATGGATTGTGCTTTCTGCCTGAAGAGCAGAGCAACCCGCAGATGCTCCAGTATTTCTTCCACCCGAACTCCGTTAGAAATGTCTGATGCTGCATACATCTGTTATGATGAATTACGCTTTCTTGGCTTCAGACTCCTTCATGCAGACGGACTGATCATGATGCAATGGTAATTCATATCCCATTGTTCCTGAGTGCGTACTTCATCCTAAGGGTAGGCGTCGTACCGAGAACGGTGTAGAGGTAACGGGCAGTATGGCATTGCGTGAGTTTGTGCTCAGCTCTGAGGTGCTTCTCATTGTTCACTGAATTACCATAGAAAACAGATGAACTGCTGCTTTCTGCATGGAGGTTTTTTTTTTTCACTGTGGTATTGGGAAGCTGAAGTGCTCTTCTGTGTACTGTTTAGTGAACTAAACCTAAAATGGCTCATTATTTTCTATCCTATAGATTAACTTTGCCTTGTCCAAAACATCCCAGAATAGTTGTTGTAGTCCTGCTAATATGCTGTTCAACGTGCTGAACTATGGTAATTACAGTTGAATTAGAGCTGACAATGATTGAGCCAGCTTAGTCAAATACTGCTTCAAATTGAACACAAACCTTCTGCTCCTTTCTATTACTTTATTTTTTTATCCCGTTTTTAACGTTTCACTGTCTTTTGCCTTAATCAGGCCCAGAACTCCAAAAAGAAATGCGTTTGTAAAGACATTATTAAAAAATATGTCACTAGAGTCACAAAGCAGCAAGTAGTAACTAACCTTGGACCACATCCATCCTCCTAAGTACTGATTAATAGGAGAGTTTGTTTATAGAAAGCGGGTCTCTGTTGTTTAGCCAATTACTTAATTGTCGATTCTCTCTTCCCAGTTTGGCAGTCTTGTGCTGTGATCTGTGGCAGCTCCTGACAAACAAAAAATTATTAAATTTTTGGGAAGGGATTTGGCCAGGGCATATAAACCTGTGATTTGCCTCCAGTAAAGCCCGGAGGAAGGATACTGAGGGAGAAAGAAGCCCGTGGCTCCTCCATACGCAGTTGGAAAAGAGTCTGGCTCCGGCTGGGTGTTTGTAACTCTGCCCCGGCACCTTACTGTGCGTGCTTTCCGTGTCGTGCTAGAGCTGTCGGTTCTTCGTGAACGTGATCTCATATGCTTAGTGCACGCGTCTTTGTGAATTAGAGGACTGCGACCATCTCGTGAGCGTTACGCGTCCGTATTGGAGGCTGGGAGTGCGATGGGGAGTTAACCCTGGGGTCTCAGCGGTGGGACCAGCGCTGCCGTGGAGGGTAACAGTACATTAGGGGAGTCGAGGGAGTGGGGATTTTTCTCGCTTGGGCCATAGTATTAGTCCTCTGGCTGACGCATCAGTTAAGTCTTATTTATATCTGTACGTGAGCATACACTTGCAGGTGTTAAATGAGGCTAGTGGGACTCCTTGTTTGCAAGAACGTCTGAGTGCCTGGAAGGGCAGGCACTGGGTTGAAAAGGCAGGCCGTGAATTTGTACATGTACACGTTATACAGCAAAAGCCTGAAGGCTGGATAAGGTTTGAAGCAGGACGAGTTGTAAGCTTTATTCACTAGATGGCAAAACCCCTGGTCTTCGATCCAGTATTCCGAATGTCAGTTGGATCGTAAATCCAATAATTAAGTACAGTGTAGTTTTTCAGTCCCTCTTCCGAAGACTTTCTTTCACATTCTTGTATATCTTTTGTCTGTTGTCTCAAAATGTCAAAAGAGGGTGGTACAGCCATTCGCAATCAGGTCTGAGCCTGATTCCTCTGTCACTTTTAGCGTGTATTACGCACTGATTTAGAAACTATTTTAAAATACATTAAAGCCATCATGAGAAATGAAGGAAGCCCTGCACTTCTGAGTGTGTGTTTGATGCTTACCTCGTTGAATTCAGGAAGAAAGGATTATTAAAGACATAAAAGCTGTGTCTTTATCAGGAGCTTAAAAACACTCCAAGGGAAACCAAATCTGTTGTGCTTAGCTGCTGTAATTTAAGAGCCAAATTCTGCTCTCGTTTATAATGGCATAAATTTGAATTTGATTGAACTCTGGATTAACGTCGCTGCAAATGAGATCAAAATGTGACTTCAGAAGTTCATAGGTAAGAAGCAGTTTTGCACCCAACCTCGTTCATTTTATCTATGTGTGTATGCTCTTACCGACTCTGTGCTTTGGCACGTCACCCTGGAAAAAAAAACAACTATGGCACGTTTGATCTCTTTTTAATGGTCCTAGTCAGGATGGGTATTTTTGATTCTAATGCTAGATGTGGCCAGATTGGTAAAATGCCACTGGGGTTTCTACACTTTGCCATTCCTATGATGTTTGAATACTGCGTGAAAAAAATAATGGCATGCTGCCTAGATCCTGAGATTTTGGTTCAAGTATTTCACGGACTTTCAGGTTCAAAAGGGCTGCAATTACATCAAGTTTCACTTGCTACATAACGCAGGCCAGCTTATGTGATTCTGACAATGCAGAGATCAATAGGAGAGTGTCTAAAAAGACTGCAGTAATTTCAATAATTAAATATTGGTTTAATAGTTAATACAAGTTCATTATATGAAAATGATAGCTCACAATCTGTTGACAAAAAATCAGAACTGCCCATACCATATTGATTAAAAAAGTACTATTTTTGGGTAAACATTATGAAGTGGATTGGAAAGCAGTTAATACATTTTTTCCTGGGAGTTCATTAAAGTAGTTCTTGAATTAGACAAACATATGTAGACTTACAAGGGAAAAATAATTCCCAATCTTAGTGTTCATTTCAAAAAGGAATAGTGTTAGCCACCCTCAGCTTGTTCACTTTCTTACCTCTTCCACTGACATCCACTAGGGTTACATTATTTCAAGGTCAGTATTTCCAAGGGTGATTCTCTCCAAGGGTGCAGGACATTGTGTAATTGGCCATCGGTCAGAAAATGCTTTAATACTGATAAAGCATGTAGGAATGTTTTCTGCTTGTCCTTATATGACTTACAAAGTATACACCTTTTTTTTTTTCCCAACTCAACGTCAAATTAATGGAGTTTGTCAGCTGTTTAGGTAATGAGCTAGAGCAGACATTATGTTTTTGGAGGAGATGTGTTTGTTGCATTGTGAGGCCAAAATCCAGAAAAATGAATGTTTTCAACCATCTCGACAACCAGACTACCTCCCTGAATATACAGTGCCTAGTAGCCTTAAAGGAAGATTGTTTTGTAAAACCTTTTAATGATGACTGGCAGAAATACAAGAAAAATGAAAGACATTTTGATTTATGCCAACATGAAGTGAGATCAGAATCGAGTTCTAAATGACAGGCACTGTCAGTTTATTTGTGATTAACCTCATACTCTTCTTTTTTTTTTTTTTTTTTTTTTCAGTAGTGCTTCACTGGTGTGGATAAGGAGTTAGCGTAATGCTTGGGAACAGGTCCAGAAGGTGACTGACTCCAATTCTTCCATGTCTTACCTGGGCTCAGCTGTGATTTGTTTTTGGAAAAGTCAGTGGTATCACCTGAGGGTGAAGAGCTGGAGCAGATACCAAACTTCTCTGCCTAGCTTTTACCTACCCGACCTCCGCAGGAGCATCCATCTCCAAAGTTTGGCGTGTAAGCTTCTTGAAAAGCTCATGGAAGGAATTACACACCCCAGAAGAATCGATCCCAAATGATGCAAACTGTATAAAGAGCCATCCAGGGAGCTCTGGCCAGCAGTGTGAATATGAAGCCCAGCTCACGCTAGAGCAGTGCTGCTGGAGGCAAACGGCCGCATCCATTCAGGATCCAGAGCTGCAAATCCCTACATCTATCATCTGGGAGGAAGAAACCCTTGCAAGCTTGTTCTTGTTTTTTAAAGAGTTTCTACAGGGGGAAGAAGTGCTGCTGCATATAAGGGGAAGGGAGCCTGGGTTTGGCCCCTTTCCTGCTCTACAGGGATTTTGGATTTGTGCCTCCCACCTTCCAGATGAGCGGTGCAGCTCCCGGTTGAGGCTTGAGCACCAGTGAGCTGCTGCCTTGCAGAAAGGGAGGTAAGAGGTAATTTTTCTTCTGTGGTTAAAGTTGCTGTGACTTTTGGCCGCTCTCATTTTTCTCTATAATTTCTGACTCAGATTAGCTGAGGAGTCTTTGCTGATGTGGTGTTATTGCCATTCCTTGTATTTATTATTGCTAACGTCCTTCTAAGATGTGTATTCACCCAGTTATGCCTGGAGCACTTCTCTGCAAGTTTTTTGTGTGGCTGCAATGGGAATTCCAGATGTTTGTTGATTTAAGGATGAAGAAAGCTTCCACTTAAATCCCTGCACTCTCTTCTCGAGCTGACTTCACTGTTTCCTTTGGTTTCTTAGTTTGCACACTTGGAAGTCAGGACTTCTGGTATGGACCTTTCCTTCCTCTGGGTTAGCGCCAAATGAGAGCTTGATCACTTGCTCCAGGGCTACGTTCTGTGAATGGCCCTCACATAATTGCCTCCCCTAATTAGTAGTGAGATGGTGTGCCGGGTAGGTGCTGCGTGCGCATCCAGAAGGTTTCGATTCTCAACCCCGTGGAAGGCAATGGTAAAACTTCCCTGGTACAAGCTTGCTATAGCCATAGAGTCATATGGTTACAGCTCCTTAGTTAGCTCTTTACTGGCATTGGTACTATTCCCAAGACATTTGTGTTTACTAATATCTGTTAGAAAGCTAGGGCAAACTGCTTGGTGTTGGTGTTGGAAGGGGGTGGTGGTGAGTGCCAGGCTGGAAGGGTGGTGGGTGTCTCTAGAGGGTGCTCGGGCCGTGAGAGTCATTACCCCATGCCCAGGCACAGCAGATGCCACACGGTCACAAGACGCTTGACTACTTATTTTCTCATCAGGCTACACTCTTACTTGTTCTTCCACTAAGTTTAGCCTACTGTGGATGAAAGGAAGTTTTTTTCCAGGCTCGTTAGAGCCAGAGTTGTCTTTGAATACCAGCCAAAAAAGGAGATAAGCAAGTCCTTGGGTAATGGCTCACAGCACCAAAGCCCAGTGAAGTGGGGAAGAACCACAGATGACATCTTGGTGCAGCATTTCTGATTATTCACTTATTTGTTTGTTTGAATTGGGCCTCATTGTCTACTTTTATATATTGCTTTGGGATGTCCCACTGCCCTTCTTGATCTCTCTTCTCCCATGTACAACCTCTCAGGTGCACCTTCTCTGATGTGCCCCAGATCCTGTCCCTTGGCCTCCTCTGAGTGTAAAAAGTTATTGTTTCCCCCCCAAAGGCAATCTTTGCATTTCTGCCAGCAAAGCTTGCTTTGGCACGCTTCAGCTCAGTCCAGTCCTGTTGCTCCTCCCCTGGCCCTGCCAGCCCAAGACGCCCAGAAGAGCAGGTCTCTGAGGCCAGTGGGGCTCTCCAAGTACGCTCACTGCCTGGTCGACTGCAAGCAGGCACTGCTACCCCACGTTCCTGGCATCCATAGGTGTTTTTTCTCGCTCTTTCCAGGCCTTGCACAGCCTCCTTTCTTACTCCTTTAGTGCTAGCTTCCTCTGCCCATGCTCACCTATCTTCCTCTACCTTCCCATGCAAGTCCAAGAAGCCAGAGGCAGCACCAGCTGTAGGTCCGATGCAGTCCTGCCGTGCGTCTTGCTGGCTCACCCTTGCACGGATGAAGCATGTGTGGGCGTGAAGGGGAACTGGAAAGAGCTCTGGGTTAGCCAGCCAGCAGTTGCTGCATGCCCAGATCACACAGCAAGTGCCCTTTGGCTCAACTCTCCCGTCTCCACCTCGTTCCTTTTGGCTCAGAATAAGTGTTGGACTGTGCACGTGGCTGCCAAAGAGGAGAGCGTTTTCCAGATAAAAAAACGAAGCAGAAGAATATGGATGGGCGAAATATCAGAAAGACATTTCATGGAGCTTCCCCTACTTTCCTTTTTCTCCTCGCTTTCTCAGGTGTGTTATGCCCCCTCCAAAGGGCAGGCTGGCCATGGGATCCCAATCTCTCTTTGCTGTCATGGGGGACTTCTCGGTGTGGCTGCTGAATACCAGGTGATATCAGTGTGGGATGCCTGTTGCTTTAAGCCTATACTTTGGCTGCTTTGGGTTAAAATAAACAGGAACGGGATGCACTGCTTGTGAGTTCATACCTAATTGCTGCAGCCCTGCAGATGAAATTCATTCAACACATCTCTTGTTTGTGAAAAACGTAGAGGTCAAGATAGTCCCTTTCCACACCTTTCCTCATTATTTTTGAGTTGCGTGATGTTTAGATGAGTAACTGAGAAACTGGGGGAAAAAAAAAAGTGAATAGTCTCTTAAAAAAAAAAAAGCTTTGGTGCTTTGATCTGTATTTAATAAATAAATAAATGATCGATTGGTTGACCAAATCTTAAAAGAAGGAGAAAACATTCGATACTCCTTATGTATCCATGAGCCCTTTGTACAGATTTGTATGCTGCTAAAGTGAGTAAGGGACTCATAATGAAAATAAATGCAAGTATTTTAATTTGTGATGAATAAAAACTAAAGGAGAGGAGTGATTTCAATTCAAAACTATTTAAATTTATGAGTATTTGCTAAGAGAGGACTACCGTAACAACAAGAAGCAGTTGCCTTTTTTTATTCATCCCTGATGTCTGGGATGTCTTTCAGTTATTGAAATTGCATGGATGTGAGCGATCTCACAAAAAAGAAGTTGACCACGCTATAGGACTGAAGTTAGTTCTATGTATTAATCCCACTGGGTTTAAAGGGACGAATGGTGCAAGTAGAGCTACTCGTGTGTCTGTGGATCTATGGAGTAATTGCTCCTGTTTTGCAAAGATCTGCTAAAGAAATACATGGTTGCTGAAGCTGCTACACGAGATGGGTGTATCTCTCATCTTCCAGCCCTCGCTTCTCCCCAGATGAAGCAGTCAGATCCAACTTTCATAACCCAATCTGTTTCTCTAAGTTCAGTCACTCCAAGTTCACATAGTGGTGGCAGGGTGGAACTTGTCCTAGGGTGTAGTCATACATCACTCTTTAGATGTGATTTTACTGCTATATAATAACTGGTGCAATTTAGGTGTGTAAAAGAAACCTGTTTGAATTAGGAGTGGTCAAGGAAACTTCCTTTTGAGCAATTACTTTTTCAGAGAGCACTGGTTTAATCAACAAGGTTGGTGCCAACCCACGTCTAACCAGATTGTCCTCATGCCAAAGACATGCTAAAGTCAAGGCAGATGGCTTGTGAGAAACGGCTTGCAGGAATAGAAAAGAACAGCAGGAAGTTTTCACTGGTTTAGAAAGGCTCAGTCTTGCTTCAGAAACTGTGTTCCAGAAGAGAAGCACAAGCTGCTTTGGGAGAGGAAGATAGGTCTGAGGGTCTGCCGTCCACTCTGTCCCATCCCAATGCCTTGGGATGTCATGGGAGAGCTGCACCTCAACACAGGGGACCCAAATGTGGTATTATTTCACTTGTTCCACATACCAAAGGTGCAAAGGGAGGACCCCTCTGTCACCTCTCAAATTCAGGTAATGCGGACCTAACCTGATTCATTTCCCAAAGGACCATTTCATGTGAAAGCATCGTTAGTGTAGATGACAAGTAATTACAGATGGCAGTATGGTCAAATCTGTGGGCCGACTGGAGGATGTAACTCCTTGTACGTCCAGTCATGGTCTGACTGTGGTGAGTGCTGAGAGGCACCTGAGAAAATGCCAAGCATAGTTCATTCTCACTGAAATCAACAGCACTTGATAGCCCAAGATACAGGTTTATCTGAAATGGAAGAATTTTTTTAAGTCCCATGACAGTTATAGTAGATCCAAATGAAAATTGGGTCTAAATTCAATACCTAATTTCCTCTGTCCTTTCTCCGCTCATCAGCACTGAAGTTGTACAATAAGGTACAAGCTCTGTGGCTTGGGGCCAGTCTTTAGGTATGTTTAGCTTTTCAAAGAGTGAGAGATGGGCAGGGCAGAAATGTGAAGACATGATGTAAAATATGAATAACTAACTTCTAATAACTTGCACCATTCACTGTCTCTGAATTATATTTGTGATCCTGTTGCCATTCAAATCAGCAGTCACAGGACTGACAGTAAGGGTCCCATTTCCATAGCTAGAACAGCAAGGTGTTCTTGAAAACAAATGTGGATCTACTGTTTCGACAATGCTGTTGGGATAAATCCAACATCCAATGCTATTGGCATAAATCCAACGTGCCTAAATAGGTGCAAAAACAATAGCAAACTTTTAGCGCTTTTACATTCAGCACTTCTAGTACTTTCCAGTCCTTAAAACATCCCTCTTTGTAGGACAGTGTTATTGAAAATGAATACGTGAGGCATCTAGGAGCCAAGTCACTCGTCAAAGGCACACGGGGAGTTCAAGTTACGATGATTTAATCACTGGTCCATCCTTCCTTTACAGGGGTAAATAGCGATTTCTGGGTGAGCTGGTACTGTGGGTGCTCAGCTCTCCACCTGCAGGCCCAGATATGATGCAGCAAGGAGCACGGCAACAGCTGAACCTGCGGCAGTCCATTCAAGTCTTCGGAGTAGCCCATTGATTCGTCTGGTTCGCACGTACTCAACTTCCCTGTTTGCGTTTTGGATTAAGAACCTGGTGTTTAGATAATCTCTACCAATTTCCTGCCCAGTAGGCCAGGTTCTTAAATCCCTTCCTTGATATTTGTGTTTTTGCACAGGCAGAACATCCACTGACGCAAAGGAAACATGTGCCCAAATAAGTTTAAAGGAGCGGCTAACTCTGAATATTTGTCTACAGTAGTAATTTCTTGCAAACTATCTTCTGTCTGTACATTTGCATATTCTGTAAGGAATAATTCTGCACCTTAGCATCCTCAGTTCTCTTAAGCGAGTTCACACTTTCAACTGAAATACTTCGGAGTTAAGGCACAAGTGAGATCGTGCTTATACGCTATGCTGTAGTGTTACTACTCTTGCGGTAAGAAAAACTCCACACATTGATCTTGTAAGACAACATTTATGGTGTATCTAAATTTAAATACGTCTAAATCCATTCTAAATTTCGCTAAGGGGGAAGTTGTGATTTCTTGTGTCTCCTTGACTTACTTTATTTTTTTTTCTTTTGCCTTTAGATCTTGTCATCATACAAAACTTGCAAATGAAGGCAAGAGTTTAATAGTTTTGTCTTTTTAGATTTTTTTTGCATAGAGGCCCCACAGTGTAACATGCCTTAATTAATGGAAAGTAACAATGGATTGCATAAACTCCCAATGAATATTGTCTTAGCAAATTAAATCTGATTTAGTGCTTTAAGCCAAAGAAATATTTGCATAGCTAATGAAACTGATTAACTTAGAATTAATTTGCAATGTTTAGTCATATGGCTTAAAACTAAAGTGATGTTAGTAATGTTTTGATTATTATTAGTACTCAAGATAATCAGGCTTGCTAGATGATTAAATGTAAATACATAGTAAAAAAATTGGTTCAGGTTAATAAACAATTTCAAATATGAAAATGCCCCATGATGATAAAGTGAAATCAAGGAGCGTTAATTGTGCAAGTAGAAGTTAAGAAGTGTGGGGAAAGCACAATTTCCCTCTTGTCTGCTGAAAGCGGTGTGAAAAGCTGCTCCTTTTTAACTTCCCTTTGATTTGCTAATGATTTCTTTGTCATCTGTGTTACACTTGTGCCTGGGAACAGCCAGTACGGGCCAGTGTACGGGAACTGATGGGTAGAGGCATCATCGGGCAGGGAAGAGGAGATGTTTGTGGGTCAGCGCCTGTGTGCACGGACGGCAGGGACCTTGGTTCACCAGCAGCTCAACAGTAACTGCCACCATTTTTTTTTTTTCAGTTCTGCAAGCCTTGAAGCAAAGTTTTGGGATGGGGTTGCAAGGAGGACCGTGTAGTGACTTTTGGAGATGTATAGGAAGCTCCCCTTTAAGAAAGGGGCTCTATCGGAGAAAGCATGGAAGTGCATGCTTAAAAATGAAGTGGTCGTGGTGCTAAGAGCTGGTATCGCTCACTTGTAAGGATGCAGAGCTTGCCGGTCAGTAACCTGAAAGAGGTAGCAGATAAATAACCTTGGCATAGGAAACAAAGGGCCTGGAAAGCAAAGACGAGTAGTTAGCGTTTGGTAGGATAGAGAGGTACCTAATAAAGGACCTGTTCTTATCCCATTGTCTGGAGGCTCAATCAGTCTCTACAGTAACTGAGGACAGCTAAGGGATCATCCGCGTTGTACCATTTTTTCGGGTTTTCATGGGGTTTCTCTGAAGTTTGGAGTCGCTGCAGCTGTGCGGCGGCGTTCTGGGCTCAGCCAGCGCATCCCGTCGGATGGCGCTGGGGACGGCGGGGCACAGCTACCTGTCCTCGCGCAACCCGGGGGCTCCCCGGGCCACGCGTACCCTCCTGCCCCGGTGGGGCGAGGGCGGAAGGAAGAGTCTGGCCCTTAGGTTTCTGCGTGTCTGAGTTTAACCTCAACCTGTAGATCTGATTTTTATCTCCAAATAAATAGGTTTCATGGCATGTAAAAAGGGTAATATTCTGGCTGTAAATCTGATCTTGAGGTTCTTACTTTATAGTGCTATTTATTGCGTAAAATTGCCTATTTAAACAGGGTTTTTTTTGTGCTTTGAGTTTTCATAGTGTGAGAGTCAGATCAGAGTTGACTAGGCAATTTCTTCACTCGGTTACACTAATATAAATACCAATTAAATGAATGTACAAATTTGTTTTCGTACAGCTGTGAGCAGAATTTGACCCAGAGAATCATCAGTTGACTCCACATTGGCATGCTCTTATGTTTTGTCTATGAATTAGGAAAAGAAGTATGAATCAAATCAACTTTTTATCCATCAAGAGGAGGCCTGGGATTGTGATGTCTGAGACCTTGTAAGTAGGAGTTACTTTTCTGTGCAGGTTTTCTCACACTGTTTCTCAGGATGGAGAGTCCACAGAGCTTATAAACAAGAAAGACAATTTTGGGGGAAGGCAGATGTCCTCTTCTGGGTCTGATAAAGATGCTAGCTTTGGCCAGCTGACCGCCGTGACCAACGTGCTGGAGTCTACAGCTCACGCTGGTCAGACAATGTAAAAGATCATGTGAACTTTCCTCATCCACTTCATTGTGAAGTCTGTAGTAAACTTTACCCATGTGGCCAAAGAAAAACCAGTGGCTATGTGATCTTTTTTGCAGGTTATACTTCGGAAGATGAGGTGGAAACCTGCAGCAGAAGGGTAACAACAAGCACGAGGTGATACAAACACAGTAGTCATTTGCACTGTCCATAGGTTTCTCTGCTGCTGAACTACCTGCTTCATGTACCGTTACATCTCCTCATTGTGTCTCCTTAATGCTTTAGGGGCTGGGTCTCCTCCATCCGTGACTCTTGCCTTCCTGCTGTCTGAAGATGTGTGTGGTGTGGATGTTTTTTTTTCTTTTCTTTTTTTTTTTTTTTCCCTCCCCTCTCCTCCCTTCATATCACTAGATTTTGCTTCAGATCATTTTGACCTAATTCTCTCCTTTGACTTCTTAGCACGAAGTTTTGCAATGCCTGTGGGTTATAATCCTATCTCTGTTATGGCTGGTGAAGTCTCTTGATATAGCCACAAGAAAAAGGCTAAATTTAACGAAACTCTGAGCAACCATTCTTGCACAATACCGCAGTGCACTGCTGCTCCTTCCGACATCTTGGGAGCCCGTCCCTATAGGATAGCATCCCTATTTCCCCATAATTTACTGGCATCCATGGCTGCCAGTAGGTAAACAGCATAAACATGCGTTTTCTAGACTTAACAGTAATGTTATGCAGCTCTGTCATCTCTGTAACTTAGCAGGCGCTCCGGTCCCTTCCGTATCGTATAGATATGCTTCTTGCTCCATGTATCATCCTTTAGAGGTGACAGCACTATCTTCCCAGATAGCGTGAATGCATTCGTGGGATGTTTCAGGATCTGATGTTTCTGTTTGCTGCGTTTTTTTATGTAAGTGAAGAGTGACTTGTAGATGAATAAGGAGAAGGAGGTGCATCCTGGAGTGAAGGCAGATGACCCAGATTGCTTGGGCATATCGCGTGGCTCTGCCAGATGCTTTGGTGTGGTCATCTTTGACTCTGTCCTCTGAATTCTTCCTCTTTGTCAAATGAGGGTAATAACTCTTCCTTCGTACCATCCATTTTGGGATTTTTATGTTATGCTTTTTAAAGTAGCTACTGCAATGCCGCTCTGGCCTCCGCTTGGATATTCTAGGTGCTGCTGTAATAAAATAACGTGGCTTTCATACATCATGTCACAAGTCCCACCAGCTTCTCTATGTCCAGGGGCTTCGCTGAGGGCTATGGGGAGGGCTGGGGGCAAAGGGGCGCCAGGCAGACACCTGTGGGCCCTGGAGGGGTACCACGCGGGGTAACCCCAATCCGTGGAAGGATATCATTTTGGTAATACTGTCCAAATGCGATCACGATATATAATCCACATGTACACATGTGTATTTAGCTCCCGAGGGGTGTTAAAGTTTTACTTGTTTCAGTAAAAATCAAGAGGAACCATAATGAAATCTGTTGAATTCAGGGTAGAATCAAGCCCACTGCCAGGTTCAAGATACTGTCATATTCAGGATAACTCTATATACTGATCATGTTGTTGCAAAGAACCCCGTCCATTGCCTCCATTACTGCCTACAAGATCTAACCTCATACTGTGTTTGATGCAAGAGAACAATGTTTATAACATGAGAGTTTCCTGCTTATAGTGTAATAGTATTCTTGGTCAGCATCTCTTGATGTTTTACAACCAAATTGTAAGTTCATTTAAATGATTTATTACACCACAGCCTGGATAGTAAGCACAGGTAAACAGGTTCTCTGGCAAGATTTAAACTGGGAGGACAGTGACTATAAAGTCCAACAGAAATTCATTGCACTTCACAGATGGAACAGATAAAAAAAAAAGAAAGTCCATAACTACAGACAGCAGAGAAAGAAGATCTTAAATTATCAAGATGCAATGAAATCCTGTTGCAGGCTGCCATACAAACATCTTGGGGGGAAAAAAATTAGTTGATTCTTTAAAAGAATAGATGACAACTGGGCTTGGTGACCAGCTGTTTTAAAAAGCTTCCCAGACTACATGTCCCCAGCGGGCCAGCTTAGGAAGCCGGTGTGGTTACGTTTGGATGGACAGTGAATGGGGACGACTGTAGTGACGTTTTTTGTTGCCAAAACCTGACACGGATTTGCAGAATGAGGAGCATGTATTCTGATAGCCCCAAGCAGTTAAAAATGACGTGAAGCTTTCCTGCAAATCACCCCACCACGAAAGGGAGTAAATGTCAGGATTTTTTAATTTGCTTCCTATTCTTTAGCTTTTAGAGTTTGCTTCCTCCTTGCTCTCCCAACTCCTCTCTGTGACCATGGGGACTAGAGGCTTATTTTGTAAACGGCGAGTTGAAAAACACATCAGCTATTGAAAGATTTGACATTTAGTCAATCAAGATGACAACACTAAATTGAAAAGGAACAACCACAACAACAACAATGAAAGTCGCTGGCAACGAGCACGGACTAGGAAATTTAGAGCAAGTGATAGTTTTCAGAGCTCTGATATGCCAACAAAGTACAGAAAAGCAGGGCAGAGCCAGCGGAGAGGCTCGGAGCTGGAGGGAAGGAGCATCTGTGAAATGGCTGTCAAACCCACAAGTTTTCGAAAGAAATTTTTGGAAGTCTGGAGAGAGTTACAAAGCTTTGTCAGTTAATGCTGGCTCAAGATCTCAGTTGTACTCCTTAATTAAGAGTCCCTTTGCTTAATGAGGAGCTCTTCTAACAGACTGGCTAAATTGCAGCAGTGAACTTGCTCTGGGTGCAAGTTTATTGTGGTAGCCAGGAGTAACTCACCGGAGTCAATGAAGTTGGTGTCTAAAACCAGTGCTGTATCTGACTCAGAGCTGTTGGCTTCATCCTCCGGTTTTGTTGCAAGCCAGATTTTGAGGGACAGGGAAATGAAACAACATGCTTAACATAATAAGGTTAAAAAAAAAAAAATCTCTTTGTCTTTAATCCTGAAGAATTTGTGGTTTTACTATTTTGCCTATTAAGCACTAAAGCCACCCCAATAGCAATGTTCTTACAGGGAATTGCAATAGCCTGCCTAGATGTATTATGTTTAAAGGAGAAACTTTGCTTCACAGGCAGAATTTAACAGTTACCTTCCAGCTGTGATTTTGAATATAGGAACTGAAGTGCCACCTGCAATCCATTTTCCCTCATCCTTTATACAAGCCCACATCGAGTCCTTCCTTCGTAACGGCTTGTCTCTAACTTAGTAACCGCTTATGCAGGGAGGAAATGAGAGGCTGAAATCTTTTCTTGCTTCGTGACCCCATCACTTGCCTAAAAAAAAAGAAAAATGCTTTGGTGTCTCTCTTTCATCCTTCTTCTTGCAATACCCAGACAATGGATGGGCATGTTTTGTTGAATTCTGGGCAGATTTTACCCACTGTGAAAATGTATATAATGCTCAAAGAGATCGTGTAAACAACTATACTGACAGCTGTGTTAAATGGTGCCTGAATTCTGCCTGTCAGCTGGTTGGGTATTGACTTTGTGTAAATAAACAGATGGCTCTTTCCAAAACCTGTCAGTCGCCTATAGAGCACAGTTCCCTCTGCTGCAGGGGTCGTTACGTGGACATCCATTGCACGTGCCGTGTAGGAATTCAGACTAGATATTCCCATCACATTTGTTTTCCTTATTTATGTGAAGGTGTATAACTGATCCTGTGTTAGGAGTGAGTTGTTTTACTTGGATGCTATGAGCGGGGCTTGCTCTCCTCCGTCTGGGCACCAGAACAGATCAGAGGTGGCATGGTAGCACACCTGAGCTCAGAAAACAAGCAAAAAATAGCATGGCAACAACGTGGAAGCAGAAATGTTGGTAGCTATAATTTTACTCCCTGGTTTGCTTTTGGCTATTTGGCGCATCTGCAGCTCTCTTGCAAGTCAAGTGTATTATCGTCAAAATGGGGACAGGCAGAGGTCTACCTTAGAACTTGACTCCTTATACCCGAGTCATAAAAGACCTCCTAAGAAGCGTAGCTGTAGTTCACAGTCAAGTTGTTTTATGTTGCCAAAGGTAAAGAGATCTTTGACGTGACTGACCGTTTATATCTGCGTTTGTATGATATGTGCAAAAAAAGGCCTTGAGCACAGAATAGGTAACAATAAGTAATAATTAAAAATTGCAATCTATAAAAAGTTTGTAATTTTCAGTTAAAATCAATTGGATTTTCATTTTGGATGTTTGTTATTCATAATGAAGTAGATGATAGATTTATGCCCTCACCAAAGATCCATATACCAATCATGAACCCCCTGCTAATACCCACTACCTGAAACCCATGGCACGTCAAAACAGTGCATCATTTTGAAGTCTGCAGTGGGCACGTGCATTTGCTTGGCTGTGCTTGCTTCCAAAGGAATGTGCTTTGGGGACAGATGAGAAAGTTCTGGTTTTACTGCTGCAGGCAAATACGATTTGCAAAGGGCACAAAAATTAACTGGCAAAGCAGGCTGAGACACTATTTCTTACCCTACAGAATGGGGAATGTAAAATTTCATGCTTGTGTTTGTATGAACGTTTGTAGGACGTGGAGGTTTTGTTCGCTAAAATTTAAGAAAGATAAGACAGTAGTTGAGGGCTGATGTTGTTGGATGTTGTTTCTACAAAGTTGTTGATTTTTCTTAATGCAGTAAATGTTACGTTATCATCCCATGGTTGTTCGTTTTTGGTAGTCCAGATCTTTGGCATTGTGGAGGTTAGATGGTTTTCAGCGAGGGAAGGTGACTAATGACTGCAGTGACTGGTCAGATAGGACTGTAAATTGTTGATAAAAATATTCCTCACCTGCCAGGTGAGCAGGGTGCTTGCCTGTGCTGGCTTTGGGGTGCCCCCAGCTCCTGCCCGAGGACTGCAGCCCGTGCCCCTCCTCCCCCTCCACCTGGGAGGAGGAAGGGTGGCAGGGCTGTCTTCTGCCTGGATGGTGGTTTTGGTAAAGACACGGAGAGCGTCTGTTTCCAAGCTGCTTTCTGCCTTACTTTCACCGTTTCCTTCCCATTCACCACCCTTTTCTTCCAGGGTAGCATACATGGAGCTGTGCTTTACAAAAATGGTCTCACATGTGCAGGACTTACATATTTAGTCCTTTTTGGCCAGCTGAAGCATTCAGGGGTGAGCTTTACTTACCACTTGCTGTACAGAAAACATGTGGAATTCACTGCTGCAGGAATTGCCTGAAGCCAGATTTAAGAAAAAGTATAAATCCTGAATATTCGATGCCCATAACGTGATGTTCATTTCCCTGTGCTGGAATTGGACTGGGAGAGTAACAGTGCATATTTCAACCTGTAAAGTGATGTGGAACCTGGTCCCTTACAAGGGGCATTCATTTTGCTTATGAGCATTTTACCATTTCCACTGCTAAGGGCAGGATAGTGGATGAAAGAGTTCAGCAAATCCTATTTCTCATTGATATCTTTTCTAAGTAATCATAGCATTTCAGTTTGATTTACCATATATTTTTTTTTCTGAAAAGATTATAAACTAGAGAGCATATTGACTGGAAGAAAATAGCTGCTAATCTTCTGAAACTAATGTTTAATCAGTGATGGAAAGAAAGAAAGTAACTAAAAAGCTTCATCTAGCTAATTAAATAAAGCTGGTTATTCTGCTGGAAACAGTTAATGAACCTTAAGTAATATAATTATTTGCAGAATATTAAAGCAGGAAAAAAGTGATTACTTATTTAAGACTAAATAATTACAATGTATTCTTCGCTATAAAAGGTTATAGATGCCAAAGACTAAGTAACCACTATGCTTCTGATTCTCCATAAAAGGGTATTTTGCATGAGTTATTACATTTGATATGTAGCTTGTACTGAATTTTCTTCTTTAAGATAATCTCCAATGATCTCTGAGGGAATGTGCCTCCCTTGGTGCCTCTTATTATTCTCATTTTTCGGGACTTGCAGTATTTGATTGCCCTTAAAATCAGCCGTGATTGTATTAACTGTGCAGAAGGGATGAAGCGCAATAATTCTGATCACGGCAGTAACAACTCTGAGCTAAGCCCTGCGGTCTGCTGCCTGGCTGAAATGCTGCTGGGGCAAAGGAGTTTGGCCTCATGGGCAGAAATCCTTCCTCTCGGCTGGAGTTCAGCTTGTCTCTGAAATGTTTCCCATCTCCTCTATTTCGAGATTACAAAGGGGGAATTTCTCTAAGAATATAGCCTAATTACCCCTGCAAGTGCTGGGAGCTTCCATTTTGGGAGCAGAGTTGGCTTAATGCTGGGCATTTTGGAAAATCCTACTTGGCTCTGTCCTAATAATCACTGCAATTTTTTTCCTCTTAGCATCTAAAAGCTAGCGCGTGAGGTGGTTAAAAAACCCAAAACAGCAAAACCCCCGAGCTGGGAGGGAAAGAATATAGCCTAATTACCCCTGCAAGTGCTGGGAGCTTCCATTTTGGGAGCAGAGTTGGCTTAATGCTGGGCATTTTGGAAAATCCTACTTGGCTCTGTCCTAATAATCACTGCAATTTTTTTCCTCTTAGCATCTAAAAGCTAGCGCGTGAGGTGGTTAAAAAACCCAAAACAGCAAAACCCCCGAGCTGGGAGGGAAGCTGATGCGGAGCTGCTATCCCAGCCAGCTCCACATAAATGACTGTTATTTACGAGGCACATCCCGGAGGACGGGGCAGCGCAGAACAGCCTGTCCGAGGAGGCATCCCTGGAGGAAAGCGTTCGTGTGCCTGTTCTCGCTCCCCTGCTAAGGCTGGCCTTGTTGCACCCGTTGCTGCCCTCCTCCCCGATTTAAGAGCCGCCCCTGCTCCCTGCCTGGGGGCAGGTAGAGCGCAGTCCCTGCACCACCCTGGTGATGTGTTTTGCTGTCTTGTGAAGGCTCTTCGGTGGAGTGGGAAGGCTCCCTGCTCCTCCAGCTCCCCCCTGTTCATCTCTGCAGGGGTCAGGCTCAGTTTGGGGGGGGGCAGGGGGGGAACCCAAAAGCTGTGTCTGTTGGGAGGGAAAGGAGCTGGATTTCCACCTGCCTCCCCGAGCCTGACTCAGCTCCCTTTCCCATCCAAGGACATCAGATGAGAACTGCAAAGAGCAAAACACATCCTCTTGTTTTCGCTCCTTTCACTTATCTGAGTTATATTCAGCGCCCCATACCACACACGCTGTCGCCGAATAGTCCTTTAACTTTGCCAAGAGCAACCATCCTCAATGTGGATCCGACTCGTACGATCGTTGAAATAAACATCTCAGCCATTTAAAATTATATCTTACACTTGAGAGAGACATGCTGAGGACACAGAGAAACAATAGATTTAATTAGGCTTTTAAAATGTGACACATCTATTATATGTTCCATTACTGCTTTAAAAAAGTCTCTGTTTCTGTATAATAAATCTTGCTATAGTACTACCGTTTAATTAAATGGGTGTCAGCACTGGGAACAATTAGAATAAGTTTATACACTTTCAGGGAAACCCTATAGCAAGATGTGCAAAATAGCATACAATAAAAAGAAAAATTAAACCCTTAGTGGGTTTGAGCTGCTGCACATAAGAAATTTGATAAAAAGCATTTCAAGAAAGTAGGCAGTTTTACATTGGAGCAAGTAGTCTGTTCTGCCTCAAAGGTACCAGCCCGTGTCCTCTGGATTTTTGCCACCAGCAGAAGACCCCAGACGGATGTAGGCATTAATACTAATAAGTGCAATTCATCCCTGAGGAAAAAAGCCTTCTTTAAAGCCCCAAATAGGAGTGAATCTCACCTAGCAGAAGGTATGCATAAATAGGGGAAAAAATCTCTCTCTTTTCTGAATAGTCTCTGAGCAGTCTCAATCAAGAGTCTCTCTGCTTGCGGGATTTAGTGTCTGATATCTGATTTTAGGATATAGTTTGTATAGTAACATATGTAAGAAAAAGTGACGCTTTCTTAACTAGAACACGATATATACATTTTATTGCATATTGAAACCCATTTCGACGTTGAATTCAACACAGAGTTTTTACTGTGTTTCTCCCGCACTGCCTCAGTATAAATAAGCAGCCTTGAAACGAACATCAAAACTAAATGGCATTGAATATAATGAAACAACATTGAGTCTAATGAAGCAGAATTGCTATGTAAACAGGGATGCTTTTATCTCATTGGAATTTTTATGTCCTTGCATGTCTCTCAGCTACATTTTTGTAACCTGATTCTTAGGAAATGTCTGATATCTCTTTATGATTGTTAACAGAGACCAAGACAGCGCTGTAACGTGTGCTTAACTGAGCGGTGTGAAAGTAATATTGAGTTTGCCATTTTAGAAGCAAAATGCTCGTCGTCCTCCGCTTACTACAGGGCGTTGGCTGTAAAACTTGGTAACCTCGAAATGCCAATAGGTCTCCTAAGAAGAAGGGGTTGCAGACAGCCAAGGGTCAGGTGAAAGTGTCGCTTGGAAGCTCCCTGCCTGTGAGCATGCCAGCCCTTTCATGACGTCTTTTAATGTCTCTGTCCAGATACCGGCAGCAGTAACACAAGCAATAACAGCAAAGCTCATAAAACTTTCTTTGGGCTGAGAACCATGCCAGAAGAAGAGTTTTCACTTTCCTGCTGTAATGTAAGCTGTACCAGGATGCTAGCTGACCTTCCTCTGCCGGGGAAGGGTGAAAAACCCAGCCACTGCCCGTGCATCTGCTCTTCGTCACCTCGGGCTGTTGCAGGAGCTCTGAGAAAGTTCATGGTTCTTCCAGCACGAAGAAAAAAGACCTACCTCAAAAGACCTACCTTTTATTATCACCTTCTTTTCACTCTATACTTGTAAGTCAAGCACTTAAATACATTTGACTTGCACCTGACCATCTTCTTCCGCTTCCTCACTGATACATTTTTTTTGCCCTTTCGGACAACAGCTCAAAATTTAGCCTTTCAAGTGAATTTGCTGCAGCTCCTCATATAGGAATGGGGTGGAACGGAAGCACATGAATAAATGCTGCTATTTGGCAGTGTTGAATGTATTTCTGGTAGTACACTGATAGGCCCTTTCAAATTCTCCACAGCCCACTTGAACTTAAAAACAGGTGATGGTAAGGTAAATTAAATGTTTTTTTTTGTCTGAAACCCAAGGAAACTACTGTGATATCTATTGCCTTAAACTGTCCTATTCTTCTAATAGCTTCTTAATTTAAAATACCATCAGCACTGCCAAATCTTGCAGTTGTGGTGCTGTTCTTAAACCCCTTGCTCCTGGAAGTATTTTTTTTTAATTTTACGGAGAATTTCTGTTTCACTAAAAATTCTTTCCAGACCCCCAGACCCGTTGCTTCTCTCTGTGTGCTGCCTTTTAATGGGGACAGTGCACGGAAGAGCTGCGGCGTGAGATTTCCCGAATCTATATGTTTATTAAGGCTGAGGACTCTGACTTGGGTCTTAAAATGCATTCCTCAGCAGCCAGGTATCGCATCAGCTCTGTGTAAGAAATATGCATCGATTAGCTGAGCTTTCTATGCCTCTCCCACGGGTTGTTGAGTCTGTAATCAGAAATTTAGGGGAATGGCTAGCTGGCCGAAGTTCCAAATATTGAAAAACCTCAAAGTAATGTAGCACGTAACTGAAATCACATAAAGTTTGGGTATGAGGAATGAAGCTTCTGACACCTCATTTTCATTACGAAGATGGTAACAAGAATGGAAAATGTCACAAGAATAATTCACTTATGTTGGGTCTTTTGTACTATAATTATATAGTCCTTCTCGCTTTGGGCTCTCCTTTTCCTACATAACTTTTGGGACAAGGTGGGTTTGGCTTTTAATGGTCTAATAAATACAAGTAATAGCTTGTGATATGTTTAATATTTTGAACTGAAAGGTCAAGGGTAGGAAGATTAAAAGGCGACTGGGGGAAATGCTCTCAGTAAAAGCCACCTCTTGCTGGAAGTAACACAGTTTCTTAAGTAAGCATAAAATCAGTTTAAGAAGGCTCCGAGCTCAAATTAAAGCAGAGAGGAGAATAATGTTAGTGCATAGACACCACCAGCTATAGACGGGTAAGTGAAATGAAAAACCAGGCAGGGAAATCATACCCAGGATTTCCCATAGGGTCTCTGCAGCATTGATTATAATTTTTTTCTTCTTTTTTTTTGAACACATACAGAAAATCTGTCTGAAAGTTGGTGGGACTGAAGTAATGACTGAAGCGCTCTTGAGCCTACTCTTTCCAGTTTGGCTTTTGCTAATTAAATCGGAGCTTTTCATGACTTTTCCAGTAAATGATTGCCTATGCAGAAAGTAAACGGCACCCCTCTTTGGTGTGTGGACCCTGAGACAGGGAATTTGGCTCAGATAACCCCATGCTGAGCAAATACCCCACTACAGCGAAGTGTGTCAAGCTTACTGCAAAGTTAGCCCTCTGTGAGGGCACCGTAGTAGTGTTTAAAGGTATATAGATGTGTGTGATGATTTGTGTGTGTGCTTCAGCAAGCACCACTGTCTTCTTATCTGCATGCCAAAAATCTTGTTCCTACTGCATGCGTTACAGCATATCGAAATGGGCTGAAGTTTGCATCTTTTTGGCCAACCAAAAAGATGTGCTGCTGAGATCATCCCTCCCAACTTTGAAAGAGAATGTGTTATGAAATTTACTTCTTCTCTCCTCCTTTCATGCATGGGGATGTCTGTGCATGCACTGTATTTTCTCAGTCTGCACTCAGACCCTTGAACAGTTCTTTCCTCCTCCTCAATGCCGGCACCACGTGCAAGGAAATTACGGTATCACCAGCTCGTCGCTGGCTGGAGCTCTGTTTGCAAAACCCCAGATAAGACTGAATCATGGAGTATTTTATGGAAAGCTGCCTGCTGCCAAACAACAGTCTTAAATTTCAGCATCTGCCCACATCCCATCTCCTCTCCTCTCCCAGGTCTGAGGACCCCCTTCCCTTTTGTGTGGGAGGGAGATAGGTAGAGGAGAAGTTCAAGGGCCCTTTGTCCCAACCTTTTTCCCTGATCTGAAGGTGCTCAGTTATGGAGGGCTCTGCCCCTCTTCTCTCCTTGGCAATGCTGCAGTATCGGCGAGGGAGAAATCATGGAAGGCTGCTTGCAGGAGTGGCTAAAATCATGTTATTTGTGCACTGTGAGAACTGGAGACCTGAGACAGATGGGTCCTTTCCTTCTCTCAGGGGCAGTCTGGAGAGTTTGCATGTTTCCCTGGGGTCCCGGATTTTCCTCTGAAATAGGCTCTTTCCATCACAGAAAATGGGATTGTGTCTGCAAAGATCTTGAAATACGCTGCTAATTTTCTGTATTTTATCTGAATGACGATATGGGAGCCATTCCTCTAAAATGTCTTCTCTTTTTTTTAAAGCAAACAGGCTGAGCAGACAGCGGAGGGGGGTTTCTAGCTGTGTATTTGGTAAGCAGAAGGAAGGCTTTTCATCATTTTGGTGAAAGGCTGCGAGCGTGAGGAGTACGGTCTGGAACGTAATTAACAGGTTATCGTGCATTTGAGGATATCTACATTTTTACAAGATGAACCTCTTGTAGCTCTGGTGAACCTGGAAGCACAACCCGGCTGTAGAGGGCTGAGAGCTCAGGAGAAGAGCTGTCTCCACCGCTGCCGCAGGTCAGGTGGAGACACTGTGCCCCATCAGCTGGTCCCATGGACAGCTGAAGGGCACCGATAGCTGCGTGCGGCTGTTTGGTACTGGAGGTGTGATTAATATCAAGTGTGGTATTTTCTCTCAGTATTAAAGGTGGAAATGTATTGTACCTGTAATTATTGTCATCTAACTTAAAAATGTTACCGAAACAGTGCTAGGTTGTTCTGACCTTCTGCAGTGGAAAGAGAAAATGCTATTTAGTACTTCTTTTATAGTTTCTTCACAGCATCTTTTTTTCCCTGGGATGTTCTGAGCAGTTAAACCAGCCCTCCCACGGAGTAGGATCATGCTCTTCTTATTTAGTTGCAGAAAACATTTACCATATACTATGGCAAATCACACAATCAATCTTCATGCTAATCATTCTCTGCTGGAAGCTATTTACTACAAAAACTTCTGAAATTTTCTTACTAGCTGGAGAGCAGAGAGTCACAGCCAAAAGAGTGATTCACTTATGTTTTAAAAAAAAAAACCAAAAAATTGAATACTTTGAAAAAGGTTGGAGTATTTCAGATTAGATGGGTAGAGGCTGAACAAAGAGACACTCAGAAATTGTCTTCAGTGGGGCTTCTGCTTTAATCCCCCCAGACCTAATTCTACCTGAAGTCACTTGCCTCAGCCTTTATTTGCTCCTGTGCTGCCATTTAAATTATGGACCTCTGATGGTTTACATTCATCGTGTCTGTCACAGCACTTTCATTAGCCTTAGCTCTGATTTGCACCAGCACCCGTGGTTATGCCTAGGGTGTGCAGCTCCCTTTGTGCCGAGAGCAGAGTCTCCAAAGAAGGTTTCAATATCCTGCTGCCCATATGCACTGCAGTAAATTTTGCCCCTCTTGCATTGCACAGCTACAGAGCTACCAGCTGGTTACATGATTTAGAAATTATAAAGTTCTGCTGAGTCCTAGAAACATGCTATTTCAGGTTGTATTTTTTATGGAAGACACTTTTTATTTCCTTCTATATTGCTAAATTCAGCTGTAACAAACAAATGCTTAGATTCCTGCTTCTGATTGCGGCACATACTCTTCTAGAATATTCCTCCTCCTGATGAAAGAGGAGAGCTTTGGTTTAGCTACAAAATGTCTGGTGCCTGTCTCTGATGTTCCACTGCTTCCCCAGAACATTGCAGTCTGCACCTGGGGAAAAAAGATAAACCCAAAAATCTTTGCTGGGATCCAGCACGGTTAAGTGTGGATTTGCAGAGCCAATTAATACCATAAAGAAAAATCACCGCTACTTGCAACTTACCCACGTGCCTACACCCTACGGCGTGACAGCAAAGGGGCTGATGGAGTGGGCTGCATCGGCGCCTGGCTTGCAGAAAACCTGCTGTGTGTGCAAAAGGTCTCGGGGCCCAAGTGAGGTTTTGTGCTCCTTTTGCAGCACTCTGGATGTGCGAGAGCCTTAGACCTCTCATTGTGCTCTGCTGCCGTTCTGACTATGCTTACGCGGCAGTCATAGAAAGTATATCGAGACTCCTGCCAGTTTGGCTTTGAGGGAGTTTGAAGAAAGTAGCAGTAATTAAAAAAAGAAAAAGAAGAAGAAAAAAGAAAGAAGTGGAAGGCGTGTGAAGCTGTTGGATGTCTGGAGTTTGTGGTAGGTCTCTTCAGAAAGGAAACGGGCAGATACAATGCAACTGAACAGGGATCGGGTTGTTCTGGAAAGGAAACATAGAAATTTGCTTTTAAATATATATCCGGTATAGAGCTGCAGCATGCCTCACCCTCTGCTGCACTGTATATTTGATTTGCTTTTCAAAATCAAACAGCTTAAGGTTTGAGTCACCCTCCATTAAGTTGAACAAAACGAAAATGCCAGCACTTTTGGAACACGTTGGCGTGGGCACTAAATAGGAAAACAAACATAGCATCGAGCTGCCCTTCTCAATGCGAACGGAGAGAAAGAAACTATTTAGCAAAGCGGGGAATTTGGAGGAATGGGTCTTTTGCATCGCTCTCTGTGTTTGGGAAAAGCACCGGACAACAGAAAACTGCAGTCTCTGTTGAGTGAGATCTGCTTCTCGACTTGTTTCTGATGTTACCGTTATCACTTGTTTCTTATTTATCTTGTTCAGTACTCAAAAGCTGATTCCCAGGAGGAGGATAACTTAAAGCAGAATTATCTGGGACATCAGCGAGTGCAATGCAGCCCCCGATGAGGGGGCGCGGGTTTCAGCTTCTCTTACTGTCCGAGTGCAGCCTGTCTGGTGGGAGATGGAAAAAAGGTGGGAGAGGGTTTGTCATAAAGTATTACAGAGTGCAGCCAGGAGCGGGGGACTGTTACGGCAGGTGCTACGCCTGCGGTCTCACCGTTGCCCATTATTGGATTCCCTCCTCCTCACCCCCTCCGCAGATCGCTGCAGGAGAGCACGCGGGCGGTAGGAGGTCTGGCCATCAAAAGGCATCTGGGAGGCTAAGGCTACAGGAAAATGATATTAAATTGTGAATCTGAAGGCATCTGCTCAGAAAAGCACCAAAGGCTATGTGTTAAAGAGTGGGCTGTCAGCAGGAGCATGCAGTGCTGGGGTCTGCAAACAGGGTGAGGTACCCCACATCATCCTTAGTGTAAAACACGCTAGATGATGGTGTTTCGGCAGGGTTGTGATTGCCAGCTTAATGGATTTAAGACCCACGGTGACTGACTCTGAAAGTAGCTATCAATTCTTCCCTGTGCAAAAAACAGTGCAGGCAGTGCCTGAGTTGCAACGTGGTCACGCACTGAGCGAATGCACCCCACCGTGACCAGAGCACCTTATAGGTCTGACATGACCGCATTTGTGTTGAATGGTGGCACGAGGCAGGAGCTGCTGTAGCCCTCAGGGGGATGCTAATTGGATGAATCAGCCCACCCTGGGTTCAGACAGGCCCCTTCTCAGGTGAGGTGAGCAAGCAGCTCGTACGTTATCTGTTTCTTGTGGCCCCAAGAAGTGGAGGAGCTATGACTAAGGTTGTCAGGAGAAGCGAAATACGAGAGCAAACGGGCCTTATTTGCTCAGTATTGCAACCAACAGGAAGGTTAGTGTCTTCTGATAGAAGCCACCCAGGATGCCACACCATACAGACCCCCTTGACTGCGCTGCCATAGGAGCAAGGTCCCGTTATATTTCCAGGCAGGAGCGTGGCCTGCAGGCAGGTGGTGTGAGGGCTGTGGCTGCGTGGTGTTTCCCAAAACTTACAGCACGCTGGCTGTGGAGGCTCCTTTGAATGTCTTCCCTCACTTGCGATACTCATCACCAAAGAGGATGGTGGCACAGGGATGTGCCCCATCGGTGCACATGTTACCTGATCCCTACGGTGACATGTTACCCCCTCACATGGTGACAAAGGCATAGAGGTAAATAGGCAGATTGTCCATTTAAACTGAATACTGGATCCTGTCTTTAATTCTGCAACATAAAGAGGAACAGTGATGGAAAGTCACTGCAGCTTGATGGAGTCGTGGACACAAGAGTAGATCTCCACTCTGATTAATGATTTCTATCACTAAAAAAAGGTCATTTTAATGTTTTAATACCTGTTTCATAATGATCGGAGTTTTCAGATTGCACAATAGGGCTGATTAATGTGCACGTCAGGTGTGCCAGAGGCTCACGTTTACTACACACACCGCGCTCCCATTAATCGGCAGCGCGACACGGTCTGTCATGCTCTGTTGCTTAATTATGTTGTTTCCCCCCACCCGGGGCTTATGTGTATTGTGCAAAGCCATAAATACTCCAAGAGCCCCATTTCCACTGAAATCAATAGGAGTTTTGCCATTGTACTGGGATGAGAGCAGGACTTTGCTGTAAAAGTAAAATAAGGCGGATGCAGCTAACAGGGACTTTCAAGTGGGAAGAGGGGCAGCAAAGGACACATGAATTATGAAAGATCAAACTCAAAGGGGATCTGAAAAGATTACAGAATAAACTGGGAAATGTTAAAGGAGGCATAAGAGCAGCAAAGATAGAAGGTAAAATGAAAATTGGACAAGAGGTAAAAATAAATAAGAGAGACTTCAAGTAGATAAAGAATAAGAAGTGAATGAGGCAACGGGGATTCTGCAAAATGGAAAGGGTAATTTTGTAACAGAAGCGGCAGGCATTGTTGAATAAATAAATGAGTTATGTGTCTGTTTTCACAGAGGAGAATGGGAGAAATTCAATATATCAGAAACGAGAACGATCCTGGGGCAGGGCGAGGGACATCCATGTGGAGCAAGGAGGGGAGGACAGGAGTAAGCCCACCACCGAGGCACGAGCACTGGACACCGTGGCTCCCTTTTGACTTCTCCTGGGGATTTGCTCTGTGGTACATAACTGCTCTGCTTATCTCTCTGTGCTTTAGCCAGGGTGGTGGTGGTCTCCTGGGACAAGGTTTGTCCTTTTTGTCCAGCGGTTTGGTGGGAGGCAGGACCTGCCTGAGGACCTGTTCTGCTTCGGCAGGACTACAGTCGCTGCTCACCACCAAGAAACTGCCAGATAACTATCATTCCTGCACTGCAAGAATAACTGAAAGGGCAGGAAATTTAGACATTAAAAAAAAAAAAATTTTTTTTGGCAGCCATACCTTTTGCCTTTATCCTGTACAATAATTTGCCACAATAGATATTTGACAGCGTTTGACTCAGTCCAGCCCTAGATGTCTATCAACTGTCCGTCACAGGGATCTGTTTGACTGCATAACAGCAAAAGAAAGGTCTGCTGAGAATTGCTTTAATGGGCTAAATTAGCACTTGGTCAGTTTACGAACACAGTGGCTGGCAGGATTTGGAAATATATTGGTCATTTGGCTTTCTCTTGTTATGAATACACGTTAAGTGCAGCAGAATAAAGAAGGATGCATCAGATCTGAATAGGTAAAACAATTTAATTCAAAGAGGCTGTAATGCTAAACTTCAAGGTGTCTATTTTGTATCAGTCAGGGACTGCTAAACGTGGTCCTTCTCCTTTTTGCCACCTAGTTAGAACAAGGAAGAAATGTGAAAAAGTAAGGCATCTTTAAAGAATTAAGCTAAGAATAATATGATGTAATAGCTGCAGAATTCAAATATTCATATCTAGATTAAAGAACAAAAAATATCCCAAAGGTTAGCAAGTTCCAAAAATTAATTTGACAAGCATACAGACTGAGTATCTCTGATTCCATATAAATCAAAGGTAAATAACTAGGCAGGCAATCCTGGAAGTGTTTCAAGAGAATAAACGAACATTTGTTGGGAGGGAATGAAAAGAAAGACAAAAAAGAAAAAAAAAGAAACAAACAGAAAAGGAAAAATCCAAGCCTTACAGGCTCCTGCATGTAGCTGGAGGGAAAATACAATGCACGGATCTTAATGGAGGATGAGCCCCGGAACCGTTCAGCTTCAAAGCCTTGTTGCCAGAATATTTTAGGACCACGTTACCCTCTCTTTTTCACCTGTGTTAAAATAATGTGAGAGGTTTGACTTACAAGCCAACCCCATCTCACAGCGGCTGAATAGCGAGCAGTTCTGGCTCAAGCTGGGGAAGCAAGGCGTGCCGAGTGTAATGCGCCCAAGATGCTGCGGCTCCCATTAGGCGGGGTGGGACTGAGCCCCCCAGGGGGGCTCGGCTGTCTGCGGGGATGGGGATGCTCCTGGACAGAGACATCAGCTCCGGAGATGGCAAAGGACTCGATGCGAGATAAAAGGATGAAAGCAGCCAGTACCACCACATCACTGCGGGCTGGATTTGAGTACATAAATACAAGCCTGGTTTGATCACCTTTTACCGCCACATTAAAAGCTTCATGCCTTCCTAAGGGAGGCAATTCTAAATGCCAGTGCTGATTTTAGCCCAATTTTTGAGTTTTAATCTTGTGTAGTTACTAATGGCACTGTCTGTAATCCAACTTTGGGTAGAAATGAACCCGAGAAAAAAGGCAGGCGCCTCTTGGATGGCAAAGGACTCGATGCGAGATAAAAGGATGAAAGCAGCCAGTACCACCACATCACTGCGGGCTGGATTTGAGTACATAAATACAAGCCTGGTTTGATCACCTTTTACCGCCACATTAAAAGCTTCATGCCTTCCTAAGGGAGGCAATTCTAAATGCCAGTGCTGATTTTAGCCCAATTTTTGAGTTTTAATCTTGTGTAGTTACTAATGGCACTGTCTGTAATCCAACTTTGGGTAGAAATGAACCCGAGAAAAAAGGCAGCCGCCTCTTGCAGCTTGTTATTGCTTTGCATTTGATTCAGCTGCTGCCATCCCAGTGCTTACAATCCACCCCACCCTGAAAAAACCCATGAGAAATAGTAAAAGAGCTAGGGAAATTCAACTTAAAAGTCTATGTTGTAATTAAAGCGCTTGTCAATTTAGGGTAAAGTTTTATCTCGCTTGCTAAGATGTAATTAAGAACTACAGAGAGGGGCAATTATATGTGTTTGTAACCTGGGACTCTGATTCAATCAGGCTTGTTAAGCTCTGTCCATCTGTCCATTTGAAATGTGCCTTCCAAATACAGGCGGACCCAAGCCCCGCAGTCCGCTCTGCAGCTGATACGGACAGCAGCTCTGGCTGCGGGGCCACGCGAGGCAGCTGCCGTTGGGATGAAACCCTCGTCTGGCCCTGGTTCATCCCACTGAGAAAGTGAGCTTCAGCCTCACCAAGTGCTCAGGTGGCCTTGCACGTACCTGCACCCCACTGCCGCTCGGGTGACGGGGGGAACCCGCCCGTGTCGCGGTCACCAGAGCTTTTTCCTTTATGGGCAGCGCTGCAGCTTCATGTATTAAGGTGGAAGTCAAGGGTGAGCAGCAAGCAGAAGGTCCTCCAGGCCCTGTGGATGCCTGGAGAGCAAATACTGGCCACTGGCCAGGAGAGACAAATACGGGTGTAACGGACACTTGGACGTATATCCCTATTATGCTGCTAAGGCTATTACCATTTTTCTCCACTGAGTTATTTCTTCACTGTGGATGAAGAAGTATTAGACCAAAGCATGTCATTTATCTGTTTAAAAAAGCTATTTTGACAAAGACCTGCTTACAGCGCTAGGAGTACATTTTCTTTTTTTTTTTTCCAATGATAAATCTTTCATAAAATTAAGGCATTGACATTACATCTCTGTTAGGGTAGTTTACTCCCCACCGTAATTTTGACTTAGTTTGTTCTACATGGAGTGATATTTTAATCATCCTTTCAGTGCTTATTGATGAGGGTTTGCTGCAAAAGATGAGAAGATTAGTTTAAAATTATCCCTTGTGAATTTAAAACAATAACAAGGAAGTGAACACCATCTAAAACAAATTAAGAAATGTAATAGACTTAATAAAAGGCTGATATTTTATTCGATGTACAAAATGACTGCAAGACTCACTGTGGGGGGGCTGCACATCAAACTATGGTGTTTTTTTTTTTAAATTGAACAGGCACAAATCTTCCCCTCTCTAAAGGTAAATGACGAATGAGATAAATGGTTTGTATTTTTTCCAATAATAAAATGCGTTACCTTGACTCAAGCACCATACAAAAACAGTGCTTCGTTCCTATCCCCATCACCTAGGAGCAATTTGCATTTGCTCACCCACCAGGAGGCCCCTGGATTCAAAGCTTTCCTCTCATCAACTCTTGGCTCTTCCTCAGCGTGTGAGGGGACAGCTCAGCTTTCTTCAAAGATTAATTAACTGTCAGGTCAGAGGGAGTGGAGCATCTTGCTTGGACACTAGGATCCCTGCGATCCTGCAAGGATACAAAAGGACATCCTTGAAGGCTGAAATTACAGCTTCAAACAACTAACTATCTGGTTTTTTTGACTAAACATGACACAGTCTCCACCACTAGCATTTACGTTAAGTGGTAATCAGCCAAATTGAAAAAAAATTACAGTGCCAAAGTCGTCGGATGGTTGAACTGTCTCAGAGGTTCGAGACCTTAGCCAGCTTCCACTCAGTGAGAAACCTGGTAATCACATGCTAAAAAAAAAAATCACAGGGCATTTTTGCTAGTCATTCCCAGACGCTGAAGAAAATGTGTATTTTAGGAAAATATTTCAGCTAAAAAGCTTTTTCCAAAGTGGGAACTGAATAGCTGCACGCAACTGGTCCTTCAAGAGCGATGGTGACAGAAGCAGCTGAGGTTTTGAGTGTGTCTGCTCCGAGGAGCAGAAGAGGGCAAGGCATGGCGGCCAGATCCCTTCTGGAGCTGTGTTCCTAAATCCCTGAGTGGGGATGGGGTTTTTCTGTGGGTTTGTTCTACTCTTTTTGTCTTAAACCGTGGCCGCACGTTGCAGTGTCTTGCTAAACAGCAGCTGAAGGTAGTCCATACACGTGCATGCACCTATACATATATAAATGCATATAAACTTGGCGTAAACTGTTCTGGGTCTGCTGGTTTCACTCTTGCTTCGCCAAGTTACAAGACTGGCACTTTGGCCCGCAGCACAATTTGTGAGGTTTGCTAAATTCTTCAGAACTGCTTGGGATTTAAGGCCCTATTTGAGTGTAAAATGTGATCAGTTACAGTGAAGTGACTTTTTATCTGGCTGATACACCTTTCTTTCAATTTAGTTGATAAATGTGCAGTGTTAGCCTGGTCACAGGCATTTCGCTTGTGATCTGAGAAATGCAGCCGGTGAGGCTTTTGAC